>NC_138381.1:75067809-75123825 GCF_054177405.1 Leptonychotes weddellii
TCCTCACCAACACTTGGTGCTGTCAGGTATTTTACCGTTGGCCAATCTGATGGGTATGAAATATCTCATTATTGTTTTCACTTGTATTTCCCTGATTGTCAGTCAGGCTGAGCATCTTGTTATATATCTATTGGCCGTAGATGTTTTTTCGGTGAACTGTGAATTAAATTCTTTTTTTTTTTTAAACAACTAGAACTATAACCAAAACTATTCCATCACATTAGCACTGCCACACTTAACTCTCCCTTCCCACGTGACCCGTAGGTGCTTTCCCCTGTCTTCTCTTCTGTTTGCGTACCACCTTTGCAGCTGGGTCCTTTGAGTTCGGATCACAGCCTGCTGAGACCCCAGCACATTTCACATGCAGATGGGTACCCACAGGATATCCAGTGCGGTGGAGCCAACAATCCCTGGGAGTGGCAGCTCAGGGACCAGCAGTAGATTCCCAGGCCATGATCTCTTAGGGTTTCAAATTCTCAAATCCATTGCTGACTAAACTTGGTAAGGGAAAGAAGAAGGGACCAGTGTAACAGCTTTCTCAGCCCCACTAGAGACAGACATCAGTGCAATAAGGAACAGGGGGCCTGGGAGTGCTTTATAAAATTAAATTCCCTCTGGGGACAACATCTTCCCAAAAGGTCATTTAATTCTGGGAGGAAAAGACTAGAGTTGCCAAGTAAGGGACACAACACCAAACTGAGATGTAATTCTTCATCTATCCATAGACAGAGATGATCCATACAGTTAGAGATATAAGGAATACTACCTTAAAACCATATAGACAGGAAGAAAAAAGTTCCCTAAATAAATCTTTAAATCTTTTATCAGAGTTTATTTCTCTGCCCTCTCTAACAGAGCTTACAGAGTCTGGTATGTACCTATATTCACCTCAATGCACAGATGACACAGAAAGGAACCAAGACACAAGAAACTGAGGGGAGACCCTAAAATATTCTGCTTTGACAACAATACAGTAAAAACCATCTCTTTGGAAATAAATCCAATGCCATGCAAAAGGCAGATTACCTGGGCATGCTGACTATTAGGTGGGAATCGTTCCTTCAAGTGCTTTAACACTTCCGAAGCTGCAGCAAAACAGCCCTAAGTAGAAACACACGGTTCGATGAGCACACCTGTGTTGAAACCACACCTGCTACCCCACTCACAGGATGTCACTATGATTCACCTGTTTGTGGTGCTGTACCCTGCAAAGCACAAGCCAGAGACTGCCATACATCAAGGGGTCTTTTTTTTTAAGGTTCTAGCATATTTTATTTGTTCATTAAAAATTTTTTTTAAATTACACACGTAATGCATGTTCATTCTAGGAAAAAAACTTAAAAATAAATGTAAACAATAAGAAAAAGACCAATTTCAATCTCACCAAAGATAATCACAAGAATGTTTTGGCACATATCCTTCTAAATTTCTCTTATGCACATAAATAAACACATACACGTTTTCTAAAAACAGGTACACATGCTATTTCTGTAAATTGCCTATAACACTGTGTACTACATGGTAGACACTCAATAAATATTTTTTGAACGAATCAATCTTTCCAGTGTTCACAAATACAAAGCTGTATCATCATACTATGTTATTAGGTAAATAAACTATGACACATCAAAATAACCCCCTAGTGTGGGATAATTTCGTCCATTTTAAGAATGCTACAGTGAATATCTTGGTGCATATACCTTTACATGTCCACTTGTCCAGTCATTTCCTTAAGATAAGACCTTTGAAATAAAACTGGCTGGTCAAATGATAGGCATTCCGAAGCCCTCTGATATAAATTACTAAACCACCCTCCAGAAATGTGCCAAGAACTTTCATACCAGCACTCTATGCCTTTCTCCCACCACAACAGTTAAGGATTGCCTATTTGGTGAAATTAGTATTTCACTGTATTAATCTGAATTTCTTTAATGACTAGATTGAAAACTTTTTCATGTTTTTGGGTCATTTTTTTTTTTAATGTGAATACACTTTCATGGGGTTTTTTTTGTACCCTTATGTCATTGGAATGTTTCTTATTGACTCCAAAAGCTTTTCAACTTGTCCCAATCCTTTGATTAGGTGAAATGTCTTCTGTCTATATAGAAGTTCAATTAGACTGCAAGTGAACTTTTATTTGAAGTGAATTAAGTGGAAATTACATTGAATTATAATAAAAGGTCAATAATCTTTTTATTCTTATGATTTTTAAATGACCAATCTTGCCAACTATTTTCATGACTGCCACAGTGAGTTTGGCATGTAGGTTGAGATGGGCTGTCAAACCTGTAGGCCAAGTAGGGAGACACACACTGCAGTATCCCCCCAAACATTCCCACTGTGACCTGCTCCTCCTGAGGTTGGGAGAGTTATGATACCAGATGGTCTTAGAATTACACAAAAATAGCAAGGGGGCTGGCTGTCTTAGTGCTCCCTCTGGGTTTCAGGAGGAAGGTCAGAAACAGCAATTCAGACCTTCTAACTTCTTTGTAGGTTCGCCCACGCCCCAGTCACTGCCACACCAAAGTGCAGTATCCAGTTTATTTGGAGATCAATTTCAGAACACAATCCGAAGCACACATAAAGGAAATAAAGGAGCAAATGGAGATGCATGATAAAGCTGCCTTCTCCACCGTTGGCCAAGCTTAATTTCCCAGGGGCCTATCTAACCTATACAATTAAAAATGTGACAATCATCAGCCCTGTGGGTATAGCTACCTGGTTGATGTTCTAGCACTAGCAAGGTCTTAAGAAGGCAGGTTGAGGAAAGGGGGGAAGGGACTGAAATGAAACAAAGAGGCCACTGCTTATCTCCTAGCAGTGCAATTCTAAGGCTTCACAACACATCCTGGCCACTGGAGCCAGGCAATGATGGCGTCAGCAGCTTCTTCACATAAGCGCGGGGATACAAGGGACATGAAGATGGAAATACCAATACAGATCCAAAGAGCAGGAAAAATCTCCCAGGAAAAATCAAAGAACTCTAATAACTGGCCTTGGAGAAAGTTTCAAAGCTTGAGTATCGAGCCAAGACCAAAATTTTTGTAAAGTAGTTTTTCAGTCCAGCAGGAAAACAAAAAAATCATTTCTACCCTACATAACTCAAAGAGAGCTGAAAGGAAATTATCCAGTTTAAGGCTGGGGTCAGTGGGGAGAATCTGACTTCAAAAAGCCATATGGGGAAACTTAAAGTGGGTGAATTGTATAGCATGTGAATTTTATCTCAAAAAAGTTGTTGGAAGAGAAAAGTTGCACGAGGTTCACACCAAATACCTAACTGAAGGTTCACTGACTCATCCATTACCAAATGCCCCACTTAACCACGGTACCAGGAAAGGAAAAGAGGATATGTTTAGAGGTTCCATCAAGAGGGGGAGAAAAACCAAGAAAGTGATGAACGTGCAGCTTCCTGCGGAAAAGCAAACAGCACGTGCAGCTGGACGCTGTTCTGACATCACGGAAGCCAATGTGATGCTTCCCAGGTGCAGGAAGAGAGCAGCTGATGAAGGTGCACGTGGGACGCAGCCAAAGCCCATCCATCCCCTTTGTCTCCACAGATACCTAAAGGACTGCCAAATGCTAAAATACGTTTAGTGGGGGGAAGTATTTATAGACTTCTGAAAGGGGTGGACACCATCCAAAGATCTTTAGGCTGCAGATTAGGGAATACTGAGTGCTATGATACAACCTAACAATAATCTAACAGTAATGGACACCACAGACAAGTGGAGAAAGCTGTATGATCAAGGAAATGCACGTATAGCCAAGGCAGTGTTTAATGAGCTAGAGGGCTTGGGTAAGAGGTTTCCCTGACTTCTTTTCCATGAAAGAAGACATTTTGGAGCAAAGGAGAGAGAAAGCCTAGAGCAGCATGAGAGACCCTTTCATCAATCCCCTACAAAGAGAATCACATAAAATGACTTGGGCTGTAAGTCAAGGTTACATCCAGTTCCCACCGTCCCTTTTCGGAGTCAATCAGACTTGTGTTGGAGACTTAACATTAACTGGTGAGGCTTTCCTGTCTCCTATAAACATACATAGCTCTACTACCTTAAATTTCAAAGACTCCTTTTTATTCCATTTGCTACATGGAAATAGCTGACCTCTTATTCCCTTTGTCAATGCAAAAAGATCCCAAGTTCAACAAACTTTAAAGACTCCACACCCCGTCCATTTCCACCAATGGGATTTCACTCTTTCAGCGCCCCCTGCACCCAACCAGGCCTGACCCAGACACATCCAGTGCTTTTGAAGCAGCAGAGGGAAAAAGACATGGTGGAGCCTCCATTGCTCCCGAAGCACGCAGGCCCAGCTACCTGCCTACCTGCTCTGCGTGCAGCTCTGCGAGATGGCAGAGGGCGACGGCAAATGACTCCGTGTTGTTCTGCTGCACGCCCGCATTCACGGACTCCAGGCTGTTCATGCTCAGCAACATCTGGGCCTGCTGCAGTGCCATGGTGCTGGGTGGGGAGACGGACAGGAATCCCCTTCAGTCAAGAGACCCAGGTTGCCCCTCGGCCACATCCCACAACTATCTTGAGTGGAAATGGAAGGAAATGAAGTCCCCCTGCAGGCTCTGGCTTAGGGGGAGCGGCCACCTCCCACCCTCAGCACAAGGAAAGCAGAAACGCACCCTGGGTGTGCAGCCCCAAAGGAAACATGTGGTGGTTATGGCGCAACCGGGAGCTCCAAGCTCCAGACCCCTTGACTGCCTCTAATTTCCCTGTGGTCACAGTGTGTTAATTAGTTTTCACGGATAAATTCAGACCTGATGCCATCCTGGCACCAGCTGCTCTGGCAACGTAAGCAGCGGCCAGTGTCTGCAGCTGTCTCAGCACATCGTGCCAAAAAATGATCTCAAGTATACAAAAACAAGACTGGTAGAGGAGGCGCTTCCTTTCATTATTGAATTCCTAGGAATAGCAGATTGTCTAGGTAGAAGGTGGGGTAGTGACAGGGCTCCAGGATTAAAAACCTGGTTCAGAAGGGTACTTCCAAGCTAAAGAAGGCCAAATGGAAAATTAAACTTGAGGCCGGAGATACTCTAGAGAACACACCTCGGCTAACAGGGAAGCGCAACCCAAGCAACTGTGGCCCCTGCCTGCCAGGGACAGGAAGAGAGATTCCGGTCTCGGATCACAGGGGCATAGTGCTTGGAGTCACAGGACCCGGGTGTGAGTCTTGGCTCTGTCACTGTTAATGACATTTGTGATCTTGGGCAGATCAGATGTGTGAACCTTGGTTTTCACATCCTAGAATGGAGCTCACCTACCAGTTACCTCACAGGGCAGTTGGGAGGAGCAAATAAGAATGAGCACAGGAAAGAACTTTACAAAGTCTATGCAAAGTACAAAGTGTTTTAAAACTATAAGCATCTTCTTTAATCCCCTGCATGAACAACTTTCATCAAAGGGGAAAATGACTTGTCTGTTTGGCCTTTCATAGAACCAGTTTGCAAGCTTCTGCTCATCTCTGGAAGGATTCATGCCCTTATGGCCTTGAAAGTCGGCTTGAAGACCCACCTGCGGCCATAGAGTCTCCAGATGGCCGTTTTCTGTGCAATGCTGATATCGATGAGCTCTGACAGGCTGTGTTTCCAGTGTAGGAGGTCAGAGTCCTTTAGGGCATCCATCAGTTTGTTTGCTGTCTTCCCAGCAAAAGCCCTCTGCTGAACTAGGGACTGTATTCCCAGAGAGGCGAGGTACTAAGGGGACAGACATACCCATGACTCAAGGTACAGATTACATGACAGAATTGTTCACTCTTCAGAAATTTGGCATCTTTCACATTTCAGCACATGCAAACCGATGGCATTATATAAAAGGAAAGTACCTACAGCCTGACCCTAACACATATGAAGTGTGTTTCTGAAAAACTGGGCCTGGAAGAGAGGCAGATGGTATGCTGAGAAGAACCAGGGCTTTGACATAAAATGGGCCTGGACTTAAACACTGTCTCTATCACTTATTCTGTGAGTCGAGGCCAGTTAGCTTCCTAACCAAGCCTCAGCTTCCTCATCTGTAAAATGGGCATAAACTCTAAGAATTATTGTAAAAATTAAAATAAAACGGTATGTGGGGCACCTGGGTAGCTCAGTCAGTCAGTTAAGCGTCTGCCTTCGGCTTGGGTTATGATCTCGGAGTCCTTGGATGGAGCCCTGTGTTGGGCTCCGTGCTTGGCGGGGAGCCTACTTCTCCCTCGCCTTCTGCCCCTCCCCCTGTTCATGCGAGCTCTCTCTCAAATAAATAAAATCTTAAATAAATACAAAACAGTATGTGTCAAACAGTGCTGGACACATTACCGAGTAGGATTTTTTTTTTAAGATTTTATTTATTTATTTGTTAGAGAGAGAGAGAGAGAGCACAAGCAGGGGGAGTGGCAGGCAGAGGGAGAGGGAGAAGCAGGCTCCCCACTGAGCAAGGAGCCCAATGTGGGACTTGATCCCAGGTCTCTGGGATCATGACCTGAACCAAAGGCAGACGCTTAATGGACTGAGCCACCCAGGTGCCCCCGGAGTAGGAGATTTTTTTACTTCCCTTTTTAATTTTTTTTTAAGATTTTTTTTTTCAAAGGTAAAACCCTTTTTTTTTTTAAGATTTTATTTATTTATTTGACAGAGAGAGACACAGCAAGAGAGGGAACACAAGCAGAGGGAGTGGGAGAGGGAGAAGCAGGCTTCCTGTGGAGCAGGGAGCCCGATGTGGGGCTCAATCCCAGGACCCTGGGATCATGACCTGAGCCAAAGGCAGACGCTTAACAACTGAGCCACCCAGGCGCCCCAAGATTTTATTTTTAAGTAATCTCTACACCCAATGTGGGGCTCAAACTTACAACCCCAAGATCAAGAGTCACATGTTCTACCAACTGAGCCAGCCAAGCGCCCCTGAAGTAGGAAATTTTTTAAAGGATGACTATTATGAGCATAATTATCTTTTCATCAACTTCTGATATAATTTTCAAAGGTGAAAGCACAACTTAAAAGAGTCCACTTAGGGGGAACCTGGGTAGCTCAGGTCATGATCCCAGGATCCCTAGGATAGAGCTCCAAGTCAGGCTCCCTGCTCAGTGGAGAGCCTGCTTCTCCCTCTCCCACTGCCCCTCCCTCTGCTTGTGTGCTTGCTCTCACGCTCTCTCTCTCGCTCTCAAATAGATAAAATCTTTAAAAAAAAAAAAAAGAGCTTAGGGGCACCTGGGTGATTCAGTCCGTTAAGTGTCTGATTCTTGGTTTCAGCTCAGGTCCTGATCTCAGGGTCATGAGATCCGAGCCCTTTGTCAGGCTCCACACTCAGCAGGGAGTTGGCTGGAAGATTCTTTCTCTCCCTCTCCCCTGCCCCTCCCCCCACTAAAATAAATAAATCTTAAAAAAAAAAAAAAAGCTTAAATCCAAAACAAAAATTGTACTTACGAAGTCTATCATTTATTTTAAGGGACAACTTACTTTTGTCATTATAATCAATTCTGTACATGTAAGTTCCCTTTCCCAAAAATGAATCAAATGGACAATTTACAGATTTAAAAAGCATATACAATGTGTCAACTGTACCTCAATTTTAAGTAGGCTCCCCACCCAGTGTGGAGCCCAACATGGGGCTTGAACTCACGACCCTGAGATCAAGATCTGAGCTGAGATCAAGAGTCAGATGCTAACTGGGGTGCCTGGGTGGCTCAGTCGTTAAGTGTCTGCCTTCGGCTCAGGTCATGATCCCGGGGTCCTGGGATCGAGCCCTGCATCGGGCTCCCTCCTCAGCAGGGAGCCTGCTTCTCCCTCTCCCACTCCCCCTGCTTATGTTCCCTCTCTCACCGACTCTCTCCCTCTGTCAAATAAATAGATAAAATCTTTGAAAAAAGAAAAAAAATAAGCCTTTTCTGAAATTTTTCTAAGTAAATATGTGGAAGTCAATGTTGATCAATAAACTAAACAAGTATCTCCCCTCAAATTGGTCAACAGAACTTTTATAGACATTATTAAGATAAAAGGAGCAGAGAGACACCTATCAAATAGAATTTAGTGGTTTGATTAACAGTTAAGGTCATCTGAAACTACCAAGAATAAAACCACACCATTTATTTAAATAATCTCACAGGAAGACGAGCCTTACCGGTAACCCAAAATGTACTGCCTTCTTCACAGAGTGCTCTAGCAAAACATAGCTATCAGATCTCTTCTGCCCCAGCACGTAAAGCCAGCTCTGGTAAGAGAAATCATCAAAATATATCCTAACAATGACAACGGTTAATGTTCTATCGAAATATCAGCATGGTTGTAAGAAAGATTTAACAAGAGACAAGATAAATCTTCTAAAATATTCACGAAGTATGAACCTAAATGAAAACCACTGAACAACATTAAAACTGTCAGATTGAGCTAAACAGCCACTGATCTTCACCTCTGACAGTAGTGAGTGGCAAGTATTCCATAAAAAAAACATGAAGCTCCCATAGGGCCTTTAACTGAGAAATCGAGATTCTCAGGGAATGTTAAATGAATTCTGTGTTCTCCTTGTGCTTGGTGTTTATGCTTTCACGGGACGATGTCTGATCCAGTTACTAAGTGTTGCATACACCTTTTGGTTAATGCCAACGTTTAAAGTGGTAGCTTTGGATTAAAATTTGTAGACAAGAAATGCCCCCCCCACCAAAGCAAAACAGAGATCATGAATTAAGAAAGATAATAACTATGGGTTGCCTTTTCTGAATTCCCACAACCACCTAACTGGTTTCCCTTCACCTCTCAGGGCCTTCTAACTGCAAAACAACCCAATCCGAATGGGGCCTTCTGAAGGCCAACTCAACCCAGGGGCAGAACTCCCGAGACAGGAGGGGGCAGCTCACCAAGCAATGCTGGAGACACACATGATCGTTGGACTCCTGGGCAATCCTAATCGCCTCCTGCAGGGCGAGCTCTGCCTGCTGACTAGAGACAGACCAAACATTAATAACTCATTAACAGGGGCGCCTGGATGGCTCAGTTGTTAAGCATCTGCCCTTCGGCTTGGGTCATGATCCCAGGATCCTGGGATCAGGCCCCGCATCGGGCTCCCTGCTCAGCGGGAAGCCTGCTTCTCCCTCTCCCACTCCCCCTGCTTGTGTTCCTTCTCTCGCTGTGTCTCTCTCTGTCAAATAAGTAAATAAAACCTTTAAAAAAAAAAAACTCATTAACAAACATGTCCAAGCAACGTAATAGGAAGGCATCTGTACAGTAATTCATCTAAGTAGAGGCCTCTGGGTTGGAAGTTGTAACAATGAGCTTATTCCGTCAGAGGTGCTTCCCTCTCCCAGCAGCAAGAAACATTAACAGTAGAGACACAGAACAGGTCCTTTCTAAGGTGGATTTCTACTGCAAAGGGCAAGAAGGAATGGCTTTTCTTGATCTCTGCTCCTAAGATTTTTATTTTAGTTGTCCACCCCTGGGAGGAGGGGCAAGCATAGGATATAACACTTCACTTTTCACTGCATTCCCTTCCCCATTATGTGAATTTTTTTTTACAATGGCATTTGATACTTTTGTATTTTTTCAAAACTAGTTTTAAAATGTATTTTGAGAATACTCACTTCTGAGATTTTTTTCTGCTGACGTGGCTCCCCTTCATCTGGGATATCTCCCTTAATTTCAGAGTCTGCGGAAATTCAGCCAACTATCCTTGGCCCCACTGAGCTCTCACCTCAAAACACCACAGAAATGCTATCTGTAACCCACCTTGCAGTGCTTAAATACTATTATGTATCACCTTCTACTTATTTAATGTGTTAATTTTATTTCTTCAAATAGTTTATAAGCCTGCAGAGGGCAAGCTCTTAAATTTTGGTTTCCCAGTGGCAAGTCACAGAAAAGAAGTTCTATAAATGCAGGGTTACAGAAGACCTCAAAATCAAATCAGAAATCCTATGGGTATCACTTATTAAGTAAAAATTTACATAAGGAATTTTCTTTAAAATTAGCATTAGCCTCACACAATCCATTTTAACTGGGGAGAGCTGGATTGTTCTTCAATACCCACTTATTTGACTAAAGAGGTGAGATACATTTTTACCTATTTTACATTTCTTTTAAACTCCTTTCAATGCTGAGATGCAATAGGATAAGCTACTCAGGGGCAGGAAGCATATCATCACATACAGGCCCTCAATAAATATCAGTTGATTTAACTTTATTGAATATCTGAAGAATAAATAAATAATGTTAAGTTAAAAAAAAGGGGGGGGGGCTTTTGGGAGAACTGTATAGATAGTATGCTAAAACTAAAGAGAGATTACTTTTCCCCAGGGAGGAGGAAAAGTTAGATCTACCAAATGGTAGATTCGCAGATAGATTAAGACTGCTTTAAATCTCTATTCAAATATTAAGTTAGTAGAGGTGAGGGAAGGCTGACCTGCTACCTTATTATTTAAACAGACACTTACAAATTGAAGGAGTGATCTGTGCATATATCTGGAGGAGTGTCCCTTATGAAAAGAACAGCGCTCCCAACCCTTTATTCTCATCTATCACCTTTATGTATTATGTTCAGTGTTGTTTATCGTCTATCTCCCCTACTGTAAGCTCCATGAGAACAGAGGCTTTTCCCTCTTCTTTTACTGCTGTACCTTCAGCACCTACCACAGTGCCTAGTACACAGCAGAAGCTTAGTAAACAACTATACTGACTTTCAAGAAATCTTTACAATCCTATAAGCTAAGTGACAAAGATTTATAAAGGCCACAGCTCCAGGGCTAGAATCAAAGAAGCATGGACCTGAGTAAATTAATTAGCAATTAATTTGATGCAGTTAGCTGCCTCTCCTATTGAAAATATATAAATTCTATACATCAACAGATTATTTGTATCTAGAAGGCTGGATACAAATTTCCAAACCCTAGCAGAAGCTGTTTTGAACACAGAAATCAGTTAATGGTAAGTACTACAAATGATATTGCTATTTATTATGATAACATACAAAACGAAAGGTTCCGATTAAGAAGACGTTACAGTTGGGCAGGCAAAAAAGAAGTCGAGGATCAAAAGATAACATGGATCTCATAAAATCATGGAGTTTGGAGTAGACTTGAACCTTTCTGAGTCCAACTATCAATGTGATGCTTCAGTTCCCTTACTGACACCTGGTCTAGGCTTGAGCACCTCGCTGACACTTCCGAAGAGGTTCCATGTGGGACCACCTTCCTTATCATGGGCAAAGCACGGCCCTTCCTTTGCACTTCCCCACTCTTGTTCTTCTCCAGGAATTACACCCTTGGTCATCTAAGCTTTCTTCACATGGCTTTTACGACATGAAGATGCCAAACACGTACTTGGCTAAATCATTTTCTCTCTAAGCTCACCATTCTCATATCCTTCCCACACTGTTTATACAACATGGCTTTGGACGCCTACAAGAAGACTGTCCCCCACACAAGCTCCAGCCTGTCTATGTCCCTTTTAAAATGTAACAATCAAAAACAGAATTTCTGACCCAAACAGCAAGGGGTAGAAGTCTCAATTCTTGAACTTTGGACACTGTATTTCCATTAACACACCCTACAGTCTCTATTCAAAAATGCCTGTAGCAGAGACCACATTTCTCTCAAAGGGGAAAAAGCCACGGGGATTGCGGGGGTGGGGGGGCCCTTTCAATCAATAATTCCCTCCCTTTTCACCCTTATTCACATTATTTCACTGCTTCCAAAATAGCCTCCGTGTTTTAAGTTTTTATCCACATAACTCTATTTACTAATTAATAATTGGGCAATTTTCCTATTTTTATTCATTAAAATCATAAGCACATCTCAGCAATGGCATAAGCCAGTGAATTCTATCCAAAAGCACAAATATGTGGCTTTTAGCAAGCCGTACAGTGTTTTATCCAGTAAAAGTACGACTTCCTTTTGGCTTTTTGAAAGACTGAAAATAGCTTTTGTATCATTATTACCTCCGAAAAATCCTTTTGGGAATCTCTGGCCTAATGACCTAATTTCCTTTTAACTCAATGGCTGTTTTTCTTAGAAGGAAAAAGGCCATGCACTAAGACAGTAATGCTCAACAGTGACACTAGGGGGCAGACTGCTTAAGCAGAAGATTTTTGTTAACTTCTGTCCAGGAAAAGCGCTTCCCTCTTCGGAAGTTAAACGCTTGAGAGTTGATCTCTTCAGTCTCTGCGGGGACAGAAACCTACGGACTCACTAGTGACCGAAGCGGCAGTGCAGGGCGGCCAGGTTCAGCGCGGCGTATCTCAGGCTCCGGCCATAACCCTCCTCCCCGTTACTTTTGCTTTCGGCCCCAGTGAGAATCAGGCGATCGAAATAATGAAGGAGGCTGTGTGTTGAACTGAAAACATCTTGGACCCGGAGGTTGTTTAAGTAGCTGAGATAGTGCTGAAACAAGAAACAATCCACGCATTTTAAATGTTCGGCTTCCTCCCGCGTGAAACGAATTCAGAGTGTCCCACTGGCTGCAGACACCAGTGTACCCCCAACCCTCCCAGCAAGACGGCTTAGCGTAACCTTTCCCCCACAGGCAGGATAAAACAAGTTCAAGATACAGTTTATTTCCTCCTTAGGGAGTCCCCAAATGAAAAATGCGCGCCCATTAGGATTTGTGTCAGAGTTTTAGCCTAAATATAGGTCCACTATGCCACTGGTTATATTAGGGCCCATGGGTGATGGGGGGGGGACTCAACTAGCTCAAGTATTAAGGAATACTGTGAGCTCAAAAATAAAGATTTTAATTCCTGAATTCATATAAAAATTATAAAATTAATTTCCATAAATGTCCAAGTCATAACACAGTGAGTCTTTAACTACTTTACTAAGTTAATTATCTTGCATTTTGACACTATTTTCATTTTGTTTGATTCACTTAATTAAACTTCCCTCCAACAGGCAGATCCCAGTTACTATGGAGCAAAGCAGATATATGTCTGCATGTGAATAAAGATGTCAAATCCAGGTACTACTAAGAAAGTTTAAAACAAAAAAAGAGGGGCGCCTGGGTGGCTCAGTCACCAGGCGACTGCCCTTGGCTTGGGTCATGATCCCAGCGTCCTGGGATCAAGCCCCCCATCGGGTTCCCTGCTCAGCCGGGAGCCCGCTTCTCCCTCTCCCACTCCCCCTGCTTATGTTCTCTCTCGAGCTGTCTCTCTCTCTGTCAAAAAAATAAATAAAATCTTTAAAAAAAAGAAAAGAAAAAGTTTTCAGGGTAAAAATCCAGTAAGGAATGAAATTACTTGAATTTGGGAGAAAAAAAAAAAACTAACAAAAGAGGAGGAAGGAAAAGAATTTTTAGCCCCAAAACTTAAAAAAAAAAAAAATCAGTCTACTGTTCATAATTCGGAGCTTCAGAGAGATGATATATGAACGAGAACAGCAAGAGACTAAAGAAACTCCTAATGGCCCCGGGGGGTGAGGGGTGAGAGGAAAAGCTTTGCCACCTAGGCTTGTTGACTTGCCAACATTTCCTTCCAAGGAACGGGGCCAATGGGCCAGTCCTCATTTGCACGGCTCCTCAGTATAAAGAGCAGCCTTGTTGTGGCTTTCCAACTCAAAAGACTCACCGCTTCAGCAAAATCAGGATTAAATTTCAACAAGTTGTTCAGTTCTTTCTGCAAAGATGCTGGAGTGAGGGCTTTTGTCTCATCGTTCTTTAACAAAGAAGCCTGAAATTTAAAAATGACAACTCAGTGGAAAGAAATGGCCAATAAACATATGGAAATATATACTAACCAGCATCCCCTGACTATGTTCTTTTCCACAGCTACTCTCTCCTCTTGACCACACAAAACACTGTTTCCTCTTCCTGAAAACACAAAGCCGCCCAACTACCTCTACCCAGTCACACGCTCCTCACATGCCTTGCAAAAACTCCTGCTTCTCCTTCAGGCCCCAGTTTAGACTTCAGCCACTTGCTTGTATCACTTTCTAAACTAGGTAAGGTTCTCTAAGCCCCTATGTGTGCCCATAACCCCCTGCACTAACCCTTCCTGCAGTACTTATCAAACTACATGAAAAGTACCAAAGTGACCCACCCCGGACTGTGACCACCCTCAGGACTGCTAGTGTATACCTCCATCCAGCACTGCAAGAGGCCTCAACGGCACTCAGGTGCCCTACTCCCGGTTATCTGTCCCATTAGATGGTACCAGCAATGATTATACAAAATATGTAGAAAACTAATTCTAAATTAAACATTAGTACTTATCTTTGTTACAGACACTTCAATTTTACCCAGACAAAAAAATTTTTTTTAAAGATTTTATTTATTTATTTGACAGAGAGATAGCGAGAGCAGGAATACAAGCAGGGGGAGTGGGAGAGGGAGAAGCAGACTCATTGTGGGGCTGAGCAGGGAACCCGATGTGGGGCTCGATCCCAGGACCCTGGGATCATGACCTGAGCTGAAGGCAGATGCTTAACGACTGAGCCACCCAGGCGCCCCATTACCTAGACAAATTTTTATTTATAAGCAATAATTTCTAATTCCATTTGAATTCATTATATCATTATAGAAGATTCCAAAGACATGGAAAGACATATAGAGGAAACAAAAATCATCTGTAACCCCTCCACCCAGAAATAACACAATTAAAATGTCAGTGTCTTATTCCAGTCTTTTTTCTATGTGTGTGGGATATACATGTGATACATACATTTATACAACTATACCACATTTTTAACAAAATTAGAACATGGTATATCAATTTACTTCCTGCTCTTTTCATTAATAATATAAAGTCTGTCTCCTCATCAGTCTTTGAAAATATGATTTTTAAAGCAAAAATATTAACCCTGTGACCATCATATTTATTGCAAGTACTTTTTTCCCATTTTATTGTTTGCCTTTTAATTTTGTTAGAATGTGTTCTGAGATGCAGACATTTTTAATTTTTATGCTGAAAAATCAAATGATCTTCTTCTATGTGTTTTCTTCCACAGCTTTTATGTTTAGAAAGTCTTTCCCCACCTAGAGATCAGTTAAAAGTTAATATGTAGTTCCTCCTGGTCTAATTACAGCTTTACATATTCACATTTACCCTTTAATCCATCTGTAATGTACTGAAGTGTGAGGAGGAGGTAAAGAGCTGGCTATATTTTCTCTTCCATACTTAACCAATTGTCTAGATGGGTTTTTCTAATCTGTTTGAAATTCATTTGCGGGGTGATCCTATCACTTTTCATCTAGACCTAAACATAAAGAAAATTAATAACAAAATTAAGGAAAATTAGAAACGTAGAGCAAAAAATCAAAATCCTATACTTGAAAATAACATGGGAGAAAAATATTGTTTCTGTTACCAAGCAAATGAAAAAGTATGGCTCAAACACACCAGCAAGAAATGTCTGGGCTGAAATGTACTGATGTCTGCAACTTGAAATGCATCAAAAAATGAAAAGGTGAAATGGTGGCTGGATAAGGGATGTGTAGGTATATAAGGACAGAGCAAAATAGTAATTGTGGCATCAAGGTGACAGGTGTATGGGTATTCACTGTGCAATGCTTTTCAACTTTTCTTTCTGTTTGAAAATGTCTAATAAAATGTTGGGGGAAGAGAAATAAGTCTTCCAAATCAGGTTTTGTTGTTTTTTTTTTTAACAGAGATAGAGAGAGAACACAAGTAGGCAGAGCGGCAGACAGAGGGAGAGGGAGAAGCAGGCTCTCCGCCGAGCAGGGAGCCTGATGCGGGGCTCGATCCCAGGACCCTGGGATCATGACCTGAACCGAAGGCAGCCGCTTAAGCGACTGAGCCACCCAGGCGCCCCCTAAATCAGGTTTTTGGGCTGTGTTAGTCACACACTATTATAAAATGAACATGCATTATAACTTTAAGAAAAATAAAAGCATGCGGTGCTTGGCTGGCTCAGTCAGTAGAGCACGTGACTCTTGATCTTGGGGTTTTAAGTTCAAGCCTCATGTTGGGTGTAGAGATTACTTAAAAATAAAATCTTTAAAAAAAAAACAGAAAAAGAAAATCACCCACAAAATCATAAAGAACACATAACCATCACTGTATTGTTACTGAAGAAAAGAAGACCGAGAATAAGGAATAATGCAGATTCACTAATAAACGTACTAACAAGACAGGCACGTGTGATGACATATAATGCCACAGGATGTGTTTTTACTTATTAAAGGTTTTATTTACTTATTTATTTATTTGAGAGAAAGAGAGAGCAGGGGGAGGGGTAAGGGAAGAGGGAGAGAGAGACTCTCCAGCAGATTCCCTGCTGAGTGTGGAGCCTGATACGGGGCTTGATCCCACGACCCCAAGATCATGACGAAAGCCAAAATCAAGAGTTGCATGCTTAATCGACTGAGCCACCCAGGAGCCCCTCCACAGGATTTGTTTTTAAAAGTTTGTCATAGGGACGCCTGGGTGGCTCAGTCGGTTAAGCATCTGCCTTTGGCTTGGGTCATGATCCCGGAGTCCTGGGATCGAGTCCCGTGTCGGACTCCCTGCTCAGTGAGGAGCCTGCTTCTTCCTCTGCCTGCCGCTCCCCCTGCTTGTGCCCTCTCTCTTTCTAATAAATAAAATCTTTTTTAAAAATTAAAAAAAAAAAGTTGGTGATAAATAACAGAATTAACATACCTGTTGAGAAAGAAAAAATTCTGCTTGTTTTTGGGAGAGAGGCCCACTGCAAGATACCTCCTCTTCTCTGGAAAAAATAAAACAAAACTACTAAGGAATTACAGCACAGGGATGAGTGAACTAGGTGATGGGGACCAAAGAGTGCACCTGTTGTGAGGAGCACTGGGTGTCATATGAAGTGCTGAATCACTGTATTAGTTTTAGTTTCACCTGAAACTAATATGACACTGTATATAATGAACTGGAATTAAAAACTTAAAAAGTCAAACAAGCAAACAAAAAAGAATTACATAACAGCAAGAATGGTAAGGCTAACAAAGTCAAATAGCTTCAAAACCTTTACAATTAATTCTCTCTTCTCAGGAATAAAAAACATACTTAAAAAGTGATACTGAATGACCTGCCAAAGTTCAATATAATTATGGACAGTTACAGACCTAAGTTCTACATGGTGTGATCTTCCCACCATGCAAATCTCTCGTGGTACCCCTGATTTAAAGCCCTTCGGTGGTACCCCCTCAGCTTCCAGAAAAAAGGCCACACTGCTTAGAAGGGCAGGCGCAATGTTCCATGAGTGGTCCTAGCCACTACCTCTCTCCTTTACCTTTTCTTTCTCACCCACACCTCCTCACAGATCTCCTATCCTGCTTCCTTGGCCTGCAGGGCCCATTGTCCCACCCACTGTTGGACTGCAGTACACCATCCATCATTCAAGACTGACTGAAGTGCCATGTCCTCCACGAATCTCTGCTGACGTCTTCACTGGAACTCCCACTGTCTCCTAGAGAGGCTGAGCACAGTGTCTATGCATTGCCACACCTGCCTGCTCTTACTTGCAATTGGATGCCAATACCCAGCACCATGCCTAGGAACAAAACAGGCCCTCAGAGTTTGGGAAATGAATGAATGAAGAGTTTCTTTTTTTTTTCTTTCTTTTTTTTTAAGATTTTATTTATTTGCGAGAGAGAGAATGAGAGACAGAGAGCATGAGAGGGAGGAGGGTCAGAGGGAGAAGCAGACTCCCTGCTGAGCAGGGAGCCTGATGTGGGACTCGATCCCGGGACTCCAGGATCATGACCTGAGCCGAAGGCAGTCGCTTAACCAACTGAGCCACCCAGGCGCCCGAATGAAGAGTTTCTAACTCCTTGCTACAGATAAAAGATGTGGTGTACTCAAGAGCAGGAAAAAGTGGCTTCTCTTAAGAAATAACCATTTGCCTAGAAATTTACATTATGCAGAATTAACAGACAAGGAATATAGGGATATAAACCTAGGCTTGAGAAATCTACACACGCACAACAGAAAAGTCTTATTTTGAGAGCAAAGTATGAGTAATACCCTTCTGCCACAAGACTCTGAAGAAATGGACTTCTCTATAGGATTATCGTAAGTATAAAAATCAATATTTACTCATAAATAATGCTTTTATAAGTACTCTGCATCTAATACAGCAGTTCTCCAACTTTAATGTAAATGATATGTGAATGGATATTCTAAAAGAAAAGAAAATTCTTCTGAGGTTACATAATTTGGGCGAAGTTACACACTCTATCTTGCTTGGACATTCATGACGCACATGAGAGAAATCCAACAGAAAGAAACTTTATTTACTTGTATTTAATGTACCATTTACCAAACTCATTGAACAAAGAATCCTTTCCTCAATCTTTCAAGAAGAACTAGTGTTCCACAGAAAACACTTTGGGAGGTGCTGCTCTAATATTCTCTCGGCTTCATTTCTGATAAATATTACCTAATAATCCCTAAGGCAGTGTATCAGATTCTGCAGTCATTGGAGCTGCCAAGAACCAGCCCCAACCCAGGTCTAACAAAGATCAGTGACAGGGCGCCTGGGTGGCTCAGTTGGTTAAGCGACTGCCTTCGGCTCAGGTCATGATCCTGGAGTCCCTGGATCGAGTCCCGCATCGGGCTCCCTGCTCAGCAGGGGGTCTGCTTCTCCCTCTGACCCTCCTCCCTCTTATGCTCTTTCTCTCTCATTCTCTCTCTCTCAAATAAAAAAAAAAAAAAGATCAGTGACACAACAGTGACCTGGAGGGAAATAGAAAATGAATTCACAGGCCAAGTTCTCAAATGGAAAACAGTCAGTAAGGACCCCTTTCTCTTAACATGCCTTGTAACCAAGGTAAACCCAAGGCTTGGAAGAAACATGGCTGTACACAAAAAGACTAGAGATTGGTAAGAATGAATGAATGAATGAATGAATCTGAATGAAACTGGACACACAATACTGGTCCCATCCGCATCTAAAGTCCACAGTGGTCAGGGCACCTGGCCGGCTCAGTCAGTAGAGCATAGAGAAAATCAGCATCATGCAAACTGATTCTATAAAGAAGGTAAGTACAGTCCCCATAAATGAAGATCGAATTTGGTTCTGGCCTGCATGGTGGCAATTGTGGCTGACATGAACCAGCTTGCGAAGAGCAAGTAAAAACACCATGGCCCAAACCATCCTTTACTGACTCCTTCTGTTTCCTCAGGGCCCCATAAATACATGCAGAAGGAAATAACTTGTGAGAAGCCACAGAGGTATTCAATTTAGGAAAAGGGCTACCCATCTGGGAAAAGGGCTCAAGTACACCTTGCTTATAATCCAGTTATTAGCTGAGACAGAATTTTAGACTTACTAGTGCTATAAATCAAGGGCACTTAAGCTGGGTCCATGGATGGGCTTAAAGTTCACGAACCTTGTAAAACTGCACTCAAAAGTTGGCAAAGACGTGCATTTCTAAAATGGACCTACTACATGGCATTTGTGAGATTCTCAGGAGTCTGGAAATTTCCTCTAAAGGTCTTAAATCTACCACTGTCATCGAAATTTTAAAAATATGAGATTAATCAATCAACAAAGATTTTACTTTTTGTTTTTGAATACCTTGGCAATGCACAAGCCTTCAGTCTAGGTCCTGGAGGACACACAATGTGTTAACAGGGTTACAGTCCCGGGGAAGGCTAAGACAAGCCCAGGTGAGAAGATGGGGGTAAGTGATAAATGCCAAATATGAATATGAACTCTGTACTGAGAAACGGGGGAAATCACTTGCAAGTTGGGAAGGAGCAGAGAAAATGATGAGGAAGGAAGAAGGCATTCCAGGAAAGGGAAACAAAAGACAAGATCCTGGCAGGCCGGGACAAAGGATCCAAGCTGAGAAACTGAAAGTAAGGTCAGAAAGGTCAACTGTGGAAGGCCTCGAATACCAGGTGGGGAGACTGTGGAATCCTTGGAGGTTTCTGAGCAGGATATTGACAGAAGCAGGGGAGACGAGGGACTGGGACAGGAACAGTTACTAAACATCCAAGGAGGAAGCAACGACCTCACTCTTCTGAGGTGTGTGACCAGAGGGCGTGATGCAACCCCTCTCCCTGAGCCACACTGTCCTCCTTCTGTGCCTCCAATATGCTGGCTTGTCCTGTCTTGGAAGCTGTGTGTGTGCCGTGTGCTCTGGCAATTTCTCCTGGCTCCTTCATCGCCTGGCTCCCCGTCCGAGGGGCCCCTCCCCAGATGAACCCCCAGTTACTGCTACCTTTTACCCGAAGGTCCCATTTTCTCTCGATGGCACTGCCTTGCTCTGAAACTACATTACTTACCAGCTGCCTCTCTATTATCTGACCCTCCCCACATGGCCTTCTCCTCTTGGGTAACACAGCACCTTAACATGGTGTCTGGTACACAGGATGCACTCAGGAAGTATTTGTTGAATAAATTAATGAATTTGGGAGATTTATATTAAATCACTGGCAAGTGAAGAATTACCAGAGAATCTCTACTTCTATTAGGTCCTTTTAGGAGCACAGAGAAGCTGTAATTACAGCAGCTTGCAGACTAGGAGCCTCCACAGCCGACTCATGTGGGCTAATCCTATCCGCTCCTGACTGCAGGCACTTGGCAACTGCCAGCAAATGAAACACAGGCTCAATTTCAGTGTGCCCTCTCTTCTGCGATGGGATTTTTTTTTAATGATAAACATTTGTTGACTCAATATTTATTCCCTCCCTTCTGAATTAACAGTGGGGGGAAGAAATCAATTAATTAATTAACAGTAGGGTTTCTCATTTCAGATGGGAATAATTTCACTGTGGGATGGGAGATTTGAAAGCTATGCAGTATTTCTTTCCCCTTTCTAATTTTATTTGTTTGTTTGTTTGTTTGTTTGTTTGTTTATGTGGGCTCCACAATGGGTGGGCGTGGAGCCCAATGTGGGCTTGAACTCATGACCCTGAGATCAAAACCTGAGCTGAGATCAAGAGTTGGATGTTTAACAGACTGAGCCACCCAGGCGCCCCACTCCTTTCTAATTTTAATACAAATTTCTAGGGCAAGAAAAATAACTTTCCTGAAGAAAAGAGACCTGGAAACATTCCAATAATTGAAAAAAAAAAAGAAAGAAAGAGAGAAAACAGAAAGGAAGAATAAAAGAACTAAATTAAGAAGCTTTTCATAATGCAATAAAACAATAGAAAAGATCACAAAAAATGAAATTTTCCTCTTTAAGAGAACCAAGAAATGAATGTAAATATATTCTTTCTTTTTTTTTAATGTAAATATATTCTTTTTTTTTTTTTTTAAGACTTTATTTATTCATTCGAGACAGAGAGATACAGAGAGAGAGAGAGAGCATGAGCAGGGGAGAGGCAGAGGGAGAGGGAGAAGCAGGCTCCCAGCTGAGCCAGGAGCCAGACATGGGGCTCGATCCCAGGACCCTGGAATCATGACCCGAGCCGAAGGCAGACGCTTTAACGACTGAGCCACCCAGGTGCCCCTAATGTAAATATATTCTATAAAATAAAAAGAAATCTTACTACGAGTAAAACCATTTCTTTGTGGAGAAAACATTGTAATACTTAATTAGAAAAATATTTAAATAGTATATCGCTTTAATTTTGGTGATAAAATTCAGTTACTATATGTACACTATTTTCTGGAACTATATGTACAGCTTTTTTTTTTTTTTGGATCCAGAAATGTCACTGCTGGAAAATTATGAAAATTTACATTGGTCTACATTTTTTAACCGTTACAAAGCCTTCTGCATGTTGTATATTTTAAGTGAAAAAACGTTCCTATTTTATCTTTGAAGATATAAAATTGTAATATATATGCAATTTGATTCTCAGTTCTTACGGTTTCAAATTCTTCACCCCTACTTTTTTTTTAAAGATTTTTATGTATTTGAGAGAGAGAGAGTGAGAAAGAAAGAGCAGGGGGAGGGGCAGAGGGAGAAGCAGACTCCCCGCTGAGCAGGGAGCCCCACTCAGGGCTTGATCCCAGGACCCTGAGATCATGACCTGAGCCAAAGGCAGACGCTTAACCAACTGAGCCACCCAGGCACCCCTCACCCCTACTTTTCAAAAAAAGTTTTTATACATTGTAATTCACTATAGACGTTTTCTTTTTCTTCTCTCTTTTTTTTTAGTATAGTGCGCACAATGTGACATTAGCTTCAGGTATACAACATCGTGATCTGACATGAAACAATACACCTTCACAGTAAATACACTGGATCACACACAGATAAGTTCTTAGAACATGATAAAAACACAACGATGCAGTTAGACCTAATTACGTCAGATTAATTTAGGAGACAGCCAAAGCAAAATAAGCCTGAATTTTAACATTTCACAAGAAGTGACATTCTGCTACTTGAAGTAGATAAAGTAGCCAGAACAAGGACTACACCACAGCCCAGACGCATCCCTGAGGCGGCTGAGTTAAAAGAGAACAAGAACAGCCAGTATTCACTGGATGTTCACTACACGCCAGGCACAGTTCCAAACACTTACATGGATCTGAGGTTTAATGCTCACAACACCCCTCTGAAGAGGGGGTGGGATGCACCATTTTGCAGATGAGGACGCTGAAGCACAGAGAGGGTGAGTAACTGGCCCAGAGTCACACAGGGAATAAGTGGAGGAGCCGGAAACCAAAGCCAGCAGTCTGCGACCAGAGCCAGACGCAAGCCCACACTGTCCTGTCTCTCCATTAGATGAGAGGCATTTGTGAGCAACTCTGAGTAAGCCAGGTTTTGGAAGTTTAATGGTACTATAATCTCTTGTGCCCCGTATGTGCTAAACAAATCACGTAACCAAAGGCCACTGTCAGGAAGCACCCATCCCCGACGGCGGTCAGCCAGCCTACTTAGGGCAGGTGAAATTTCTTAAATCAGAGCTCTGAGCAACCTGCAGGGTAATGACCTGTGATGTCAGTCTTCCTCCCCACACTGTGGGCTCCTTGAGATCAGGGGACATGGCATATACTATACGCGTATACACACACGTGTGTGTGTTTCTCTCCCAGCAGCAGTAGTTTACTTGGGAGGAGATCCCAGGTAACAGTTGGGATGAGAGGAAGTGAGGCAGGAAAGTGAAGAAGTCAATAAACAGTGCTTCACAGGACCACTCGCCGGTGCGGGTGATAGGCTGCGTATGTTGATTTTCTGCATTCGTTCACCCAGCACATGTTCACAGACACAGTCTACGAGGCAGGCACTACACTAAAGCACTGGTAACACGAGAAGCAAGAAAGACAAGGGTCTTAGATCTGAAGGGGTGCCAAGGGAGAAGAC
Organism: Leptonychotes weddellii; assembly: GCF_054177405.1. Taxonomy (NCBI): domain Eukaryota; kingdom Metazoa; phylum Chordata; class Mammalia; order Carnivora; family Phocidae; genus Leptonychotes; species Leptonychotes weddellii. The sequence goes on from NC_138381.1 coordinate 75,090,944, forward strand.
ACAGATACAAAGAAGTGAGCAAATAATGTGAAAAGGCACTCCATGAGGAGAGCCATGAAGGAACTAAAGAAGCCAGAAGTATTCGGGATGGAGATTACTTCAGATACGTGGTCAGGGAAGGCCCGTGTGATGATGCTGGAGCTGAAGCCGAAGTCAGCGTGGAGTATACAGGAAGCTGAAACAAGCCCATGCAGTTGAACTGCTGAGAGTGAAGGGGACAGTAAGGAGCCAGAAGCATGGAGGATGACGGGGCCAGATCACACAGGCACTGAGGCCATGATAAGCTTGGATTCTGGTCTAAATTCCAAGAACAGTCATGAAGGTTTGGGGCAGAAGGGTGCCATGGTGTGACTGACATTCACAGGGCTTCCCTTGGATGCTACATGAAAAACAGATTGCAGATTGCAGGGAGACAAGAGCGGAGGCAAGGAGGCCAGAGAAGTCCAGCCTTAGCGGAGACGCAGGGCCGGGGTTGCAGGGGCAGCAGTGGTGATGGAGACAAGTGAACTAAGTCCAAACTGTCGTGGAGGAACAACCGACTGGGCTGAGGGCCTGGTTGTCGGGGTGACAGAGAGGGAGGAACCAGGGGCACTCCTAGGTTTTGAGCTTCAACAACTAGGTGAGCAGTGGCACCCCGTGCCCCGTGCTTAAACTTTAATAGGCACGCCATCCATTTTCACTGAATTAACCAACTGTTAACTCACTCTGACATAAGGAACACTCAGTCAGGGAGGGTCCCAGCAGGAAACAAATGGCACATTCAAATGGGATGATGTGAGAAGAGTTATAAAGGACCACTTATGAAACTCGGGGCAGGAGACAGAGAAGCGGTAAGGGACAATACAGTCCCCAGGACTGGTAACAGTGGGGCACCTTACACCCCAGGCCTGGGAAATCTTCCTAGTTCCCAGACCCCAGAAGAATGCAGAGAGGACCACCTAATAGAAGCTGTGACCCCACAGCCAGTCTACCATGGCCCTGAAGGAAGGGAGCCAGTGGATCAACAACCTGACCCCAATCTCCTTGACCCACTACTGCCTCCCAATCAGAAATCAGAAGGCAAGGAGCCCACTGATACAGCCCACATGGGTCAATTTCTTGGATCTGGAGGGGCAAAAGGATAGCACGCAGCACATGAATCTGAATGAATGAGGACTCACTATGCCTGTAATTATACTATTTCACAGGAAAGGGATGCCTACCCAAAAAACCCAAACTACCTTATAGATACATCAAGTTCTTCTTTTTCCATTTTTCTTTCACCCTCCTCTCTGTTGGTCAGTTCCATATCAGCATCCTCCACTGTCTTTTTCTCGCCATTTTGGAAGTACTGTTGAAGGGCGGTGTACAGTTTAAACACTTGACTGAAAGAAAGCTTACTGTAGGCCAAGATCATATGGCGCAGAAATAAACCTACAAAATAAGACATACACAAGTGAAGGCATTAGCTGAAATCCAGGCTACACAAAGTTGATACTATTTCTTCCAATTCTTCCTTCAAAAGAATCAAAAAGAGATACTTGCTGTTGCTATCCCCTCCACCTAGAATGTTCTTCCCCCATCTTTTACAAAACTGGTAAAACCCCAACCCCCTACCCCCACATCCCATCATCTTTATCCATCTGATATTTTTTTTGTGGCTATTGGAAGTATCTGAAATTATTTTATTTATTTGTTTACTTTTCACCATCTGGCCCCACCCTACCGGTATGTGATCTCCATAGAGGAAGGTCCCTGTCTATCTTGTAAGTCTAAAGCCTGGCACACAAGACATAATATAATAGCTGATGTCGAGTAACATAAAAACTACCATGCAAAAAAGCCAAACAATGGAGCGGGGATATAAACCTAACAGAAAAGCCTCAAGAAATTTCATGTATGCCCCCACCTTATAAACTATAGCAATGATATATTCTTACTTGCCTCTTTTTATAAAAGTTTAGTTGGTGACCCTGACTTAGAGTCATACAATGCAGACAAGGAATCCAAAGAACTGTGAGAAACCCTAAAAGCCCCCAGGACCAGCCTAATAGTTGGGACTATTACAGACAAAACAGAAGATGCTCTTCCATAAGACAGTTACTTAAACATAGGACAAAATGGCAAGGCAATAAATACAAACTAAAACACATCCAACACCCCATTGTGTTTGTTCAGAAATGGCAGAGTCATGATAGACGTGACTTAGAGCTCTGCTCACTTCAATGAAAACATTCTCTGCTCTCCTTAGAAGAGCGTCATACCTACTACACTCGTTTTGTGAACCTCTGGTTCAGTTCCAGAAAAGGAATCTGAAAGGTCATCAAAGAATTGTTCCATATCCTTCAATTCGCCTTCAGCCATCAGTTTGATTCTGAATGAGAAAATTGAGGTGCGTATTTTAGGAAGTCCCTTTGAACATCTTCTCATGTTTCACATTCCACAATTAGCTCCAATAAATCTATTTTAAAAGCAATTCAGAGATTCATATAAAATGGTGGCACATAAAACAAGCTTGACAATCCAAAATGTCACTCTCATTATTCTAAAAAGCATCACTGCTCATGTTTTCTTGATCATAAAATGTGTCAAAGTAACACATCAACCAGCAAAAATGGAATTCTCTGCAACAACTAAAAAGAATAAGGTAGATCCATATAGAAAAATAAATTTTGAAACAGTATGTTTAATGTTAACCATTTTTCAAAAAAAGAAGTAAAGAACTCAGGAAAACCAAGAGTAACAAAGATATATTTTTAGAGAATTCATTACCACGTGCATTTTCCTAATTTTCATCTACATAAACATATTTTCACATATACAGAAAGAATGGAAGCTTACCTGATCTGTACTGAATTTGCCAGCTGGGGACAAGATTCTTCAATTAACTTGTACAGTTTAGACAGTGTAATATCTGGGCCCTGGATAAAGAAGACAGGGAGGTTACAGAAAAATTTTGAGGAGCTGGAGAATGATAAACAGTAAACATGATTTTGTTTATCAACCCCTCTGCTTTAACAATTATTCCAAATGTGAAATCTCAAGTCACAAAGAGAAAACAACCAATCTAAAACGCTAAAGGAATACTTCACATTTGCAAAGCATTCTTGGTTAGTTGGAGGAAAGGTTTAAAATGGAAACAAAGCATAGACTCTGCAGTCCAAGGACCTGCCCTTCCTTTTTATTTTGTAATCATGGCAAAGCTAGCTTTCTTCATCAGTAAAATGTAGATAATCATAACCATCTCCCTCATTTGTGACAAAGAAAGAGTAAGAAAAGGCTAAGTGCTTTGTAAACTGGAAAACATTATTCAAACACAGGTGTCCTATTTTTCACATACATAATCTCATTTGATCCTTCCCAAAACCTTGTAAAGTAGGCATATTATGTGCCCAAGTCCATAAAAGGTACCAGTAGAGACAAAGAGTATGCAACCTTGGCTGTCAAGAAGATTAAGATCTCACTGAGGTTTAAAACTAAACACTGAATCTTTTTTGGAGAGTGAGTTGACATTATATGCCGATTTTAGAAGTGGAAAGCAATTCCACTTCTGGGGAAGGTATGTTCAGCATGCATTGTTTGAAATCAAGAAAAACTGAAAAGAATCTATAAGTCTATCAATAGTTAATCTATAACTTATAATAAGTTATAAACTTATTTTAATATTAAAATTAGGAGTTATATATCTTTTCTTATTGGGGAATACAATGCAGCTGCTAAAAAGAATGAAGTGGCTCTATTCAAATGTGCTGACATGGAAAGATCTCCAAGACTGGTTAAGTGAAAGGAGCAAGCTGTAGAATAGAATTTTATTTATGTAAAAAAATTTTTCAGGGGCGCCTGGGTGGTTCAGTCGTTAGGCGTCTGCCTTTGGCTCAGGTCATGATCCCAGGGTCCTGGGATCGAGCCCTGCATCGGGCTCCCCGCTCAGCGGGAAGCCTGCTTCTCCCTCTCCCACCCACCTTGCTTGTGTTCCCTCTCTCACTGTCTCTCTCTCTCTGTCAAATAAATAAAATCTTAAAAAAAAAAAAAATTTTTTTTTAATTGAAGCAAAATTAAATTAAAAGGATACATATCTATCCTTACAGTCATATGCTTCTACCTATTTATATACACATGGATTTAGCAAAAGGTCTAGAAAGATCTATTCTTTTTTTTTTTTTTTTTTCTGGAAACCGGGCAAATCTTTAATAAATGGTTTATTGTACATTACAAAGAATGACAAAATTGTATTATCTATATTTCTAGACTTAATGGCCACCCCACAGAAAGCATCTTTGGAATAGAAAAAAAGTTTTAAGAATTTGTTTTCCCATAATCATAAAGCTGTCATACTCAGTTCTGGGCACAGCTTGTGCAATATTTTCCTCAACCCACAGGCTCCATTCCCTCTACCAACTATTTATAATATGCTTGGGTCACTCACAGGAGAAAAATACTGTCAGCATCAATATTCAGCAGCATAGAAAGATCTACTCTGACCTGTGACTCCATAAATAGTTGAATGAATGAACATTAACAGTGATAATCTCTGAAAGGGAAAAGGATTGGATGACATGAAGAACCATAACCTTTCACTCCATTAATTTTAGTATCAGCTGAAGTTGTTACAATAAATTTTTGTGTATTAGTTGAGTAATTAAAAACTAATTTTTAAAAATTAACTAATGTTTAAAGCCAAACGTTAAGCAAAGGAATTGGGAGTCTGGTTGGAACATTACTAGATCACGTGGTATTTAGCCAAAGAACCACAAAGGATAATTTAAGACAGAAAAAACAGCATGAGCAAAAGCAGAAAGATGGGAGTTAAAACACAAGTACTGTTTTGTTTCTTTTCTCTATTACTAAATCTTTCAGTATTATGACTTTTATTTCAATAATGGGGAAAATATACTTGTAATAATAGTAATGTGGCTAGGACTGGGAGCTACAAGTAATGGAGGCCCCATTCCTTGTATTCAACCAACTGGGTAAGCCACTTAATCTCTGTGTCCTCAGTACCCCTTCTCTCCCCCAACTAATACAGGCAATGTGTGTGTGTGTGTGTGTATAATTTTTTAAAAGATTTTATTTATTCATTTGAGAGACAGATGGAGAGAGCACAAGTAGAGAGAGAGGTAAAAGCAGAGGGAGAAGCAGGGAGCCGGATGTGGAGCTTGATCCCAGGACCTGGAGTTCATGACCTGAGCCAAAGGCAGACGCTTAACCGACTGAGCCACCCAGGCAGCCTGTGTGATATATTTTTAAAAAGCCCTTTAGGGGCGCCTGAGTGGCTCAGTCAGTTAAGTGGCAAACTCTTGGTTTAAGCTCAGATCATGATCTCACGGTCCTAAGATGGAGCCCTGCACTGGGCTCTGCCTTCAGCGGGGAGTCTGCTTGAAATTCTTTCCCTCTCCCTCTACTTCTGCCCCTCCCCCTGCGCGTGCACGCGTTCTATCTCAAATAAATAAATCTTAAAAAAACAAAAAACCCTTTATCAGGTATATTGCTGATGTGGGGGCCCAAGACCCCAGATCTTTGTTTCTGCCACCACTGCTCAACAGACAACTGCTCATCAAGTTCCAGCTTACTAACATTCCACTTCCTGAGTCCTCCCCATTCCCCTGAGTACACCCATCTGCCACAAGGGGGTATATCCCATTTCACTTATTCCATACTTTTATTTAGGCGCTCTACTAAGCTTTGCAAATACAAGAGTGAACAAAAGTAGGACAAAACACGGCCCTTACAGTAGTCTAGTTAGAGGAGACTCATTAATCATAAAACCACACAAATGAGAAAAACCATAACTGATATAGAAGGTACATGTCCTATGAAAATACATTAAAATGAAAACAGCTAACAGCATTTCACTGTATGCCACAAACTGCAGTAGTGTCCGCGGATCTTCTAATTTAATACAAACCTCGAAAAACATAGTTTCTAATTATTGTCCCCATTTTACAGAGATAAACCAGAGACCCAAGTAGGTTATGGAACTTGCCCCAGTCGCACCGCTAGTAAGTGGTGACGCTGTAACCTGAGTCTGTGAAATGAAAGAAAACACGTGAAGTACTGGGGCGCCTGGGTGGTTCAGTCGGTTGGGCGTCTGCCTTCCGGTCGGGTCACGATCCTGGAGTTCTGGGATCGAGCCCCACGTCGGGCTCCCTGTTCAGTGGGAGGTCTGCTTCTCCCTCTGCCCCTCACCCTGCTCATGCTCTCTCTCTCTCAAATAAATAAATTTATTTAAAAAAAATTTTTTTAAACATGTAAAGTGCTTAACAGTTAAGTATTCAAGGTCCACTGTTAGTTTTAGGTCATTACTACTACTTATTGCGGTCCTCCGGAAGCCTGTAGATTCACCTGTCTCCAACGCTCAGGACTACGTGTAGCCCCTTTCCAGAGGAGACGGACGATCTGAGAAAAGAATTCTTCCCCCTGTCACTCAGCTAAGAAATGCTGGAGCCAAATATGAACCTGCAAAAAAATGCACGTAAAGCGCCTGCCGATGGATGGTAAGTACTCGTTATTAGTAGGTGGTATTAACTCCTTTTTTTTTTTTTTTTTTAGGTCCTCCGAGGCTTAAAGAGTATCGGATGAACACTCGGGCCCCCCCAGGCCCAGTGCGGTGTCCGGTACAGAGCAGGTGCTCAGTAAAGGTTTGCTGAATGAGCGGGAGCCGGTGGGGGCCGCTCACCTGCAACAGCGGCAGGAGCAGCTGGTTGAGCCTCCGCCGCTCCATGAGGCTGACGGCGCCCTCGCCGGTGCGGCCCATCTCGTTCAGCAGCACCAGCACCGCGATCTTATACGGCGTCACCCAGTCCTTGATGCCGAACACGTTAGCGTGCACCACCCCATTGGTCATCATGGGGTTGAAGTAGAGGCTCTCGTGGACGCTGGCCATGGCGCCCGGGAACTAAGTCCAGGAGCCCGGCCGCCCGCCCGTCGCGCCCGCCGCGCCCGGGTTCCTGCTTGCAGGAGTCAACAACCCGCCTTAGGCCTCCGCCGGCCCGCGCTGTAGCCCAGGAAACGGGCATCCTCGCTTGCGGCAAGCCGTCGGCCAATCAGAGAAGCCAGACCAGAGCACATGGGCGGGCTAAAGCCAATAAGAATGTCCAGGGGTGCTGTGTGGGGCGGGGCAAAAACGGTGTACCTCAAGACTGAGTCCCTAAAGAAACTCGAGCGGAAGAAGTAGGTTCCCGGGTGACTTGGGGTGGGACCGTGAAAAGAATGCGATGCTTGGGGGCCGCCGCTGAACGTCCCTGGTTGGGGTGGTTGGGGGAGCTGCCAATTTGTTTAATTCGAAAACAGTTAAAAATTGAATTTTGAAACAATTCTGTTTAAAAGCAACGAAATTAAATTTGCACCTTTAAAATTCGTATTTGTTTCATTATGTTAATTTCTAAACTCAGAGTTTGGGAGTTTCATTTAGCTCTTTTAAGACGTGATGAAACATTTTTTCTCAGTATTTCACAAATGTCATTTGGAGACAAGCCAAGTCAGGTTGCAAGTGGCCTTGCATCCTTCCATGAGATAGAAGGTGATACCACTTTCGTTTCCTACTCAATAAACTACAGGATTCCTAGTCTGGCATTCGTAGCCCCCGCAAAATCAATATTTTCAAACGGGTTTTTTTTTTTATAATTCCCCTTCCATTCATCTGTATCTCTCCCAAGAAGCTTCTCTATAGCCTGAATTACTGTTAATAATGACTTGCCTTCCGTAGTCGTCTCAATGACCCTTGAAAGAAAAACCATGTACTATTCAACTTTGGCCACACACACACACACAGTGCCTAGTGCCTTGTTTTTTTTGTGTCTCAATCACTATTTGAATAATGAATGAGTATGTGGTCTTAGTTCACAAAAACAGAAAAGGAGGTAGATATATAGAGACTAAATTACTGTGGCCGAAAAGAAGTTATTGGTAGCGGAATAGAAAACCTTAATTCCATATCCTGAGAGCTCTGTACAATTTAGACATACAATTACATGTATCTTGGACATACAACTCTGTACATTTTACCACATACAATATCTATGTAACTGTCTCTTATCTGTAAAAGGGGAAACCGATCTTTTGCAGGAAATTTAATGCATAAATAACTTCTTTTTTTTAAGATTTTATTTATTTATTTGAGAGAGAGAGAGAGCACAAACAGGGGCAGAAGGAGAGGGAGAAGCAGGCTTCCCGCTGAGCAGGGAGCCCGATGCGGGGCTCGATCCCAGGACCCTGAGATCATGACCTGAGCCGAAGGCAGGCGCTTAACCACCTGAGCTACCCAGGCGCCGCTGAAAGCACTTTATTTTATTTTATTTATTTATTTATTTTAAGATTTTATTTATTTGCGAGAGAGAGAATGAGAGACAGAGAGCATGAGAGGGAGGAGGATCAGAGGGAGAAGCAGACTCTCCACTGAGCAGGGAGCCCGATGTGGGACTCGATCTCGGGACTCCAGGATCATGACCTGAGCTTAACCGACTGAGCCACCCAGGCACCCTATTTTATTTTATTTTTTAAGATTTTATTTATTTATTTGACAGAGAGAGACAGAGAGGGAACATAAGCGGGGGGAGTGGGAAAGGGAGAAGGCTTTCGCTGAGTAGGGAGCCGCATGCGGGCTCAATGCCGGCTCCATGTGGGGCTTGATTCTAGGACCCTGGGATCATGACCTGAGCCAAAGGCAGATGCCTAACGACTGGGCCACCCAGGCGCCCCTAGCACTTTAACTCAGGGATTTACTATACCATCATCTCCTCTGAGGCTATATAACCATTTTCATAGCACTTTGTTCAAGCCTCATTTATTACACGTATGGTTGCTTTTGTTTTGTTTTGTTTTTCCCCGATGATTCACATAAGTAGCTCCCTCTGATGGACTGTGAGTGCCTCAAAGGCAGGTACCGGGTTTTGTTCTTTCAATCTCTGCAGTCTCGATTTTTGACATACACACCTGGCATCTGGTATGTGCTCATTATTGCTAAGATTCCTTTGAGTTGGCTGTGCTTCAAATCCTTAAAATTCACCCCACAAATATTTTTGAGTGCCTATTATGTGCCAGACATTGTGCTAAGTCCTAGGGATACAGCAGCAAATATACAGAATAGTTATGTGACCTCATAGAGGGAAAAAAAGGTAGCATAGGTCACGAGTCAAAAATCCCTGATGAGTCAGTCTCTGTCTCCGGGAGACTAGGAAGGTTGTGCTATTATAGAAGTGTGGTTGACCTCCCTTACTTTATGAAAATTGAATGCTGTCTTCTTCACCTTTCACATTTCAAAGCAGCCTCCAAGTCAATAAAAGAAGCAAGGATTTATAACTTGTGGACTTTGGTTTATTTATTTTGTCTGTTGAGCATTCTCTACTATCATCCCCCAAACTGTGTTGTCTTTGATTTGAACAAAATTACAGAACATGCCCTTCTGAATATGGGGATGGGCATGTGGCCCTAGCAGAGCAAATCAGATCCTTCTCTGGTTTTGCTGTATGGACTGTGGAGAAAAAAGATCCCCTTTCTCTTGGGGTTGCCAGGCAGGGCTGTTGATGCCATATTCCCTGCCACCGGCGTGGGGAGGGGGAGGAAGGCTACCTGTAGGAAGAGAGAACAACACCAATTTGCAGAGAGAAACAGAACTGAGCAGAATTGAGGTGGGTGGGAGAGGAGAAAGAAATAAATGGGCGGGGGGAATTGGAGGGAGAGATGAACCATGAGAGACTATGGACTCTGAGAAACAAACAGGGTTTTAGAGGGGAGGGGGGATTGGTTAGCCCGGTGATGGGTATTAAGGAGGGCACGTACTGCATGGAGCACTGGGTGTTATATGAAAACAATGGATCATGGATCACTACATCAAAAACTAATGATGTATTGTATGGTGACTAACATAACATAATAAAATTAAAAACTACAAAAAAAAAAAAGAAAGAAACAGCTATGGTCCATTGACTTCTGTTTCTACCTTAAGATCATAGTTCTTCAGCTCATTCTTCAATGGTATCAGCTTCCCTAGCAGATAATCACCCAACTACAAAAATTAGCAAATGTTTGGGGCACCTGGGTGGCTCAGTCAGGTTAAGTGTCTGCCTTCGGCTCAGGTCATGATCCCAGGGTCCTGGGATCAAGTCCTGCATCGGGCTCCTTGCTTGGCGGGGAGCCTTTTCTCTCTCTCCCTCTGCTTGCTGCTCCCCTGCTTGTGCTCACTCTCTCTCTCTGTCAAATAAATAAATAAAATCTTTAAAAAAAAATTAACAAATATTTGTCAGTTTGGTTTAGGGCTTTTGTTTTGTTTGCTTTTTGCTTTAGCTTGATTGAGAAAGGTTTTTGGCTCTTGCAACCAAAATCATCTTTATTAATATATAATAATTAAAAATACTAAAAGCAACTTATCCTGCCAAACCTGTTTAGGCCTCAAAAAAACCTTCAGACTTCTTGATTTGTTCCTATATGAGCCTTTATCTCATCTTATGTGTTATTTAGTGACTGTCCCCCTTACTTCCCAGTCACCAAATACTCTCCTGCCCATCAGAGAAAATGTGATTCAAATGTGGTCATGATTGATGAAACAAGAATAAAGTTGGCCTAGGAATCAGAGCCCCCAGGATCTAGTCTAGGCCTTGAAAACTAACTATCTCTGTGATTCAGGCAACCTGTCTTCCCTAGAATTTGGGCTAGTCACATTAACAATGAAAGGTTTGGATTGGATGGGAAAAGAATCTGCAAGCATCTAATTCCAGAACATCTAATTCCAGAATATTTTAATGACCCCAAAATGAAACCCCAGAGCCATTAGCAGTCACTCCCTGGTCCCCCTCTCCCCAACACCTGGCAAGCACTAATCCTCTTTCTGTGTCTATAGATTTGTGTATTCTGGACACTTCATATAAATGAAACCATACAATCTGTGGCCATTTGTGTTGGCTGCTTTCGTTTAGCCTAAGGTTTCTGAGGTTCATCCAGGTCGTAGCATATGACAGTATTTCATTCCTTTTCACAGCTGAATAATAATCCATTGTAAAGGTAGACTACATTGTATTAATCTGTTCATCTGTCAATGGACATTTGGGTTGTTTCCACCACTTGGCTATTGTGAATCATGCTGCTGTGAGCACTCATGTACGCATTTTTGCATGAACAGATGTTTTCAATTCTTTGGGGTATATACTTAGGAGTGGAATTTCTGGATCATATGGTAACTCTGTTTAACTTTTTTAGGAACTTCCAGACTCTTTTCCACAGTGGCTGCACTGTTTCACACTCCCGCCAGCAATGAACGAGGGTGGCCTCTGCACCTTAATGAGCATCAGGAACTCAGCTTGTTTTTAATCAGGAGTCATGATTAGCAGTGTCATGACTATGAAAGAACTGAGTCATTATCGAAGATGTTTTAAGTTATTTTGAGTAAATGGATGACTGTACTCATGACTTTCTATATCTCTGAACACTGTACACCCCAAGTAGACATGTGCCAAGTAGAACCAACGTTCCCCATTGCTCATTAGACTGTAGCTCTCCAGCAGCTAAGTGCCGGCATATCATCTGCAGCTCCCACGACAGATGAGAAAGCCACAGAACACAGGCTTTACCTGCTGATCAGTTCCAAAACTTCTGAAAATGACAAACTCTAACTGTGGTGGTTGTACATTTCGAAGACATCTTTTTTTTTTAAGATTTTATTTATTTATTTGAGAGAGAGAGAGTGAGAGAGAACATGAGAGGGGAGAGGGTCAGAGGGAGAAGCAGACTCCCCACTGAGCGGGGAGCCCGATGTGGGACTTGATTCTGGGACTCCAGGATCATGACCAGAGCTGAAGGCAGTCGCTTAACCAACTGAGCGACCCAGGTGCCCATCGAAGACATCTTGTTAGAGGAAATAGATCATTGCTCTGATTGCCCTGAGCAAGGAAAATGTAATGTGTGAACCAGGTCTCCTGTGTACATGCATGAACAATCTCTTTTTTGATAATCCAAGAAAATCCAGCTGCGAGGGAAGAAAATTTCTCCTAATGAATAAAATGAGCCCTGACTTTGAGAGAGTCATGTCAAGTCTCAGGGCTCAATTAATACAGAAAGTTCTGCGTCATTAACTGAGCTGCTGGGGAAACTTGATCGCTAGCCTGACAAGCATCACTAAGTATTTCCAGACCCAAGGTAACATTCCAGTTTCTCAAAGCTCATGACCTGAATTGACCTCACTCTCTGGGGAAAGAAACTCGCATTGCTGTCTCTGGACCTCTTCCTTCATCCAAAGGAAACATCACCATCTGCAACTGGAAGGATCAATAAACAAATGAATTAGCTGGGGGTGAGTTTACACTTCTCCTGTCAACTGTCATCATTTGTTTGCTTGAACCCACTTCACGTATCTCTTAGTGCTAATGCGGAAGATATATTATGTAATTTTCATAAGTATATGAGTACATTTTGCACTCATCATTTTCATTTCTTTGAGGATACCCTGACTCACTCTCAATACTTGACTAAATGGCAGTTTCCAGTAGAAGTGGCTGCTTTCAGTAATAGAAACAGAAACTATATTTGTTCATTGCTTTTCCTTCTTCGCAGGATGTTAATTCCTTGATGTAAGAATTGCATGCATTTTAGTTTGCAAGAGTTTCTGGATCTCTGATGTTTGATGAACATCCAGTGCCAAAGAGTGGTAGTGTATAGTTCCCAACTGCACCAAGATAACAACTATAAAACCTCCAATGTAGAATAAGAAGCACATCTGAGGTGGTAGGCTAGGAGCTCTGCTAATCTTGCTGGAGCTCAATCACTGGATGTTCTGGAACGGCTGTGACTGGGACACCTGGTGTGGCTCTATGTGTCTCTCCTCCTCTAGCAGGCTACCCCGGAGAACGTTCTCATGTGTGCCAGAAAGTAGAGACAAGTGCACCCTAGAGTTCTCAGCTCCGTGGGGCCCACATCAGTACTCCTGCCACATTCTATTAGCTGAAGCATAAGGCTAGCTCAAGACAGGAAATAGAACTCTCTGGTGTCTCCTCGTATAAGGATCTTATCCTATCATGAGGGCCCCACCCTCATGACCTCATCTAACCTTAATTACCTCCAAATACTTTCACATGGGGAGTTAGAGCATCAACAGGTGACTTTGGGGAGCACAAAATTTAGTCCATAGCATGACCTAAATTTAATAATTTTAGATTTAGCATCTTCATTCCTTTTTAATTCTTTCCTCCAAATACATCTCACTTCATATTGTGACCAGCTGTGAATAAAACTTCTAATAATAGAAGTCAAAGTCAGAACTTAACTTTGGAGTCTCAGAGATTGATCAGAACGAATTGGAAACATATCCATACTATGTCTTATTTAGTGTTTAAGAACACACCTATCTCGACTAGAGTTCAGGATATTGTGTACTTGATCTAAAGCTTAAGGGAATGATTAACTGATCCTTGTCAAGCTGGGTTTATTGGAAAATTCAAAGTAGTTTCATGCTTCCCAGCCAAAGCACTGGAGGTCATCTTTCCCATGAGCTTCCAGAACTTCTGAGCATTACTCATTCAATCTTAAAAACTGCATGATTTTTCCATTCTTTACTTTTAGGCTCCTAATGGCCTTGAACCACAAAAGCAATTAAGTTGCGAGAGAAAGTTTTAATATCCTGTTCGTCTTAAGTTCTTGGAACAGGTATTTTTTTTTTTTTAAGATTTTATTTATTTATTTGACAGAGAAAGACACAGCGAGAGAGGGAACACAAACGGAGAGAGGGAGAGGGAGAAGCAGACTCCCTGCCGAGCAGGGAGCCCGATGCGGGACTCAATCCCGGGACTCCAGGATCATGACCTGAGCCAAAGGCAGTCGCTTAACCAACTGAGCCACCCAGGCGCCCATGGAACAGGTATTTTATTCACTGTGTGTGTAAGGAGAGAAGGGAAGGAAACACTTCTTCAGCATTTTCATTTTGTCAATGAATGAGTAAAAGAATGAACATCTTTAAGGAGAAAGGTTTCAGAGAAGAAAGCCATTATCCCAGAGAAATGATGTGATTAATCTGTTCAGAGAGTGTACTAAAGGTAGACTAATCTATGCGATGTGTTTACAGCCTGGATACCCACCCTCCAGCCCTGGAGAGGTGTAGCCCTTGGAACAGGCATTCGGGAAAGCTGTTGTTCAACCCAATCAATATCACATAGACAAGAGTATTATTGATAAGTCTTCAATCAGCAAAAGAAAATTTAGAATTCTCCCAAAAGCAATATTAATATCAGTATAAGGAATGTATGAAATGAAAACTAGCTTTGGGAACTTTAACACTTTTAACATCATTCCTTTTATTAACTGCTTTATGTTTACCAATGTTTCTGACCAGCCCCTGGCAAAACTTATGAATGCCAGAGGAGATATCTAGAAAGACTACGATGTAAATAACGATGCCTATTGATTCTTTTATTCACCACATAGTCTGCTCTCGTCTAGCACATACTGGCACTCAGCCAGACACTGGTAAAAGAGTGACGAGTGAGACAAATTCAGCTCAGGCCCTCACGGAAGTCACAGCGTAGTTCGGATGAGCCATAAATAGGGAAAACCACAGTGAGACTCCACTTCACACCCACTAGGAGGGCTATAACCAAAAAGACAGACAATAACAAATGTTGGCAAGGGTGGGGAGAAATTGGAACACTCGTGCGTGACTGGTGGGAATGGAAAAGTCTGGCAGTTCCTCAAAAAGCTAAACATAGAGCTACCATATGGCATAGCAATTTCACTCCTAGGTACACACCCAAGAGAAACACACGTTTCCTGCAAAACTTGTACATGAATAGAATGTTCACAGCAGTACCATTCACAATAGCCAAAAGACACTTACGGTCCAAATGTCCAACACCTGGTGAATGGATGAGCACGATGTGGTCTGTCCATGTGATGGACTATTAGTCATCCATAAAAAGGAACAAAGCACTGATACATACATGTTTTGACATGGATGAGCCCTGAAAACATGATGCTACGTCACAGAAGCAAACACAAATGATTCCATTTTTATGAAATGTCCAAAATAGGCAAATCCACAGAGATGAAAGCAGAGTGGTTGCTTCCAGAGGTTGGGGGTAGGGAGAAAGGGGAGTGACTGCTTAGTGGGTGCAAGGTCCTTTGGGGGGGGTTGAAAATATTTTGGAACTGGACAGAGACGGTGGTTGCACAACGTGGTAAATGTGCTAAATGCCATTGGATTGTACATTTTAAAATGGTGAATTTTGTTATGTGTATTTTACCTCAATTTAAAAATATTAATTGAATTGTACACTTAAGGGCACCTGGGTGGCTCAGTCAGTTAAGCGTCTGCCTTCAGCTTGGGTCATGAAACCAGGGTCCTGGGATCGAGCCCCGCATCAGGCTCCCTGCTCAGCGGGGAGTCTGCTTCTCCCTCTCCCTCTGCTTGTGATCTCTCTTTCTCCCGCTCTCTGGCTTGCTCACTCTCTCAAATAAATAAAATCTTAAAAAAAAAAAAGTAAACTTCCCTCTTAAAAAAAAAAATCTAGGAGTCCAGCGTGGTAGATGCAACAGGGGCATCAGGCTGGGTCTCATGTGGAGTCTATCCCATTAACTGATCTAAATCATCTCTGTCTTCATTTGAAGTGCTTTACCACTGCCTGGACAAGGCTACATTTAATTTCTCTCTCTTTTTTAAAAAATTGAGGTGAAATTCACATCACATGAAATTAACCATTTTTTGGAAGATTTTATTTATTTATTTGAGACTGAGAGAGAGAGAGAGCACGAGCAGGGGAGCAGCAGAGGGAGCAGGACAAGCAGACTCCCTGCTGAGCATGGAGTGAGCCCCGGGCTTGATCCCACAACTCTGAGATCACTAACCAAGCCTAAATCAAGAGTCAGACACCCAACTGACTGAACCACCCTGAAATTAACCATTTTAAGTGAGTAGTTCAGTGACATTTTCATCACCCCAAAGGAAACCCTGTGCCCATTAAGCAGTCATTCCTCATTCCCCCCTCCCCCAGCCCCTGACAACCACTAATCTACTTTCTATTTCTATGGATTTAGCTGTTCCGTATAATTCCATATCCAGATGAAAATGTTCTGGAACCAGACAGTGCTGAGAGTCGCCCAACATAGTGAATATACTAAGTGCTGCTGAATTGTATACTTTAAAATGGTAAAAATAGTGAATTTTATGTCATGTGAATTTTACCACAATAAAAAATGTATATGGACTCTGCATCTTCTAACAAAAGCTACATTCTGGTGATCTTCTCAAAATTAACTCAAGGCCTAGACATTGAGGAAAACAAGGCCTGGAGATCACTCGGCTATTTGGTGGCAGAATACAGCCCAGATTTTTTATTTCCTATTTCGTATTTCCTACCTTGTTTGCTCTCAATGGGACAAAAAACAATTTTAAACATAGCACTATATTGGATGGCAAGAAACCAGACATTAAGATCTGTACCTCGATGCTTGCAATCTAACTAGGGAAACAAAATTGTCACATGAGTGCAAGTGACTTATGAGAAATGCAGAGTATTACACATAGAGTACAGTTAAACATCATGAACAAAGGGTCCACGGATCCTGCATTTATTTGGACAATCAATTCTGAGGATTCTTCTCTCACTGCATGGGAAGGAATTCTAGGTAAATGAACCATGCAAACCAGGCCATAGTAGGTTCCTCCTGACCTATTTGAAATACAATATCTCTGCCCTTCTGAAATATCTGTTATGAGCCTACCACTTTTCAGAACCTGTTTAGAAGTATGGGCCCTATAAACAGATGACCTGGGTTTGAACCCAGCCCCCCACCACTTACCATCATGAGACTTTGGGCAAGTTACTGAATCCTCTGTGCCTCAGTTTTCTTGTCCATAAAATGGGAATAAAAACAGTATAAACCTCAGGGGTTATTATAAGCATTAAATAAGAAGAAACATGTACAGTGCTTAGAATGGTGCCTAGGACTTAGTAAACCATAATAAATTTTTAGCTGTTACGGAATTTTTAAAAAAGATTTTATGTATTTATTTGACAGAGAGAGACACGAGAGAGGGAACACAAGCAGGGGGAGTGGGAGAGGGAGAAGCAGGCTTCCCATGGAGCAGGGAGCCTGATGCGGGGCTTGATCCCAGGACCCTGGGATCACGACCTGAGCCGAAGGCAGCCGCTTGACGACTGAGCCACCCAGGTGCCCTCCTGTTATTGGATTTAAAAAACTGATTAGATGGGTGACTTTTGACTTTCCAAGTGAATCACTAGCTTTCTTATTTCCTGTACAATGGAAAATATAATACCTGCCTCCCCTACTTCTGAGACTGAGGATCAAAATAAATAACAAAGGCAAAGCACTTTGGAAACAATAAAGCACTATACAAACATAAACTTGTTATTGAATGCAAGGGAAATCATATTTATCTATACATAAAAGCAAGATTTCAAGAATTTCAATTTCCCTGAATTTTGTTTGGCTTATTCAGGTATTGCACAGATTCGAATGTGCTAAAAATCACATCTCTTTCAAATTATCATAATTCAGGGGGCACCTGGTGGCTCAGTCGGTTAAGCATCCGACTCTTGATTTCAGCTCAGGTCATGGTCTCAGGGTCATGATCTCAGTCAGGGTTGTGGGATCAGGCCCTACAACAGACTCCATGCTCAGCGGGGAAACTGCTTGAGATTGTCCCTCTCCTTCTGCCCCTCTGTGCCACCTCACTCATGCTCTCTCTCTAAAAATTAATTAATTAATTAATTAAAACAAATGTCATAATTCAGACTTTTCACTAATTCAGACAGGCATTTTCCTAATCAACACAAATTGTTGCAATTTTATTTTGTTGTTGTTTTTGCTTTTTTAAAGATTTATTTATTTATTTATCTGACAGAGAGAGAGAGAGCGAGCACAAGCAGGGGGAGCGGCAGGCAGAGGGAGAAGCAGACTCCCTGCTCAGCAGGGAGCCCGATGCGGGACTTGATCCCAGGACACTGGGATCATGACCTAAGCCAAAGGCAGATGCTTAACCGACTGAACCACCCAGGTGTCCCTGCAACTTTATTTTAAAGCAATAAATACTAGTGTTGATTTATGCTCTTGCAGGGATTTGAACAAGAAGATTTCTGGCCTCATACTAAAGGAATCCAGACAAGAAAGGCCTTGAGTATAGGCAGAGCTGGGTGACTTTGATTAAGGAGAACACTTTAAGCCCAATAAGAGAGCTGTAATTTGGGAAGAAGGGGAAAGCATGAGAGGGCAAGTGTCCAAGACTCAAAGATAGTTGTTGGATGAGAAAGAAAAAGAAAATCTGGAAAAAAATGGTGTTACCAATTATCTTTTGGGTTAAAAGATTCTGGAATAATACCAATCTTCTTCTTACATGTTGTACTAGCTTGGGCTGCAATAACAAGATACCATAAACTCAGGGGCTTAAACAATAGAAATTTATTTTCTCATAGTTCTGGACACTGGCAAGTCCAAGATCAAGGTGCCAGCCAATTCAGTCTCCGGTGAAAGCACTCTTTCTGGCTGGCAGATGACTGCCTTCTTGCTGTCATCACATGGCCAGGGATGGGAATAGGGTTATCTGTCCTCCTTCTTCTTCTTCTTCTTCTTCTTCCTCTTCCTCTTCCTCTTCCTCTTCCTCCTCCTCCTCCTCCTTCTTCTTCTTCTTTCTCTTCTCCTTCTCCTTCTTCTTCTTCTCCCATCAATCATATCAGATTAGGGCCTCAGCCTTATGACTTCATTTAACCTTAATTACTCCCTAAAAGCCCTATCCCAAATACAGTCACATTGAGGGTTTAGGAATTCAACATATGAATGGGGGGGGGACACATTCAGTCCATAGCACACACACACACACATATATATTTTTCCAAGTTTCTATAAACAGCAGTCAGTATTTATATCATTTGTCTTTAAAAGATAGAAATGGAGGGGCGCCTGGGTGGCTCAGTCGTTAAGCGTCTGCCTTCGGCTCAGGTCATATCCCGGGGTCCTGGGAACGAGCCCCGCATCGGGCTCCCTGCTCCGTGGGAAGCCTGCTTCTCCCTCTCCCTCTCCCCCTGCTTGTGTTCCTTCTCTCGCTATCTCTCTCTGTCAAATAAATAAATATTAAAAAAAAAAAAAGATAGAAATGGAGGGGCACCTGGTGGCTCGGTCAGTTAGGCATCTGACTAGGATTTCAGCTCAGGTCCTGCCTGATCTCAGGCAGGGTCATAAAGTCGGCCTGAGTCAGGCTCTGCGCTAAGTGTGGAGGCTGCTTGGGATTCTCTCTCTCCTTCTCTCTCTCTGCCCCTGCCCACCACTTGTGTGCATGCTCTCTCTCTCTCTTAAAAAAAAAAAAAGACAAATGGAAAGAAAGGGGGATTTGAAGATATTTTGAAGGAAGATATTACAATGGGTTAGTGATGATCAAGAAGAATGTTAAATTACTCCCCAAACTTAAAAACTTAAGCCTAGGGGTCTGGGAGCACTTTCATCAGCTGTGATATACTAGTTAGGAAGGGTGTCAGTTTGAAAGATAAGGCGGTGACTTTCTCTGGTTTTACCTGAAGTGTGATTCCGTCTCAGAATCTGCAGGAGAAGTCACGAGGACAACTATAAGAACAAGCAGATGGGTCAGGTTATGTCAAGATCAGAAGCCTAAATAAATTCTTTAAAAAAAAAAAAAAAAAAAAAGATCAGAAGCCTAGATATACTGGAGTTGAAGCCTTGCCCGATCACCCCAGCTGGAATGATTTCTTCCTCCCCAGAATTGATGGAACAACAGTCTTCAGCACTTATTTGGTACATCTGCCCTCACTTATTCATTCTCCAGTATATTTCCTGAATGCTCTTTGTTCAGGATCATTCAGGGTGGGAAGGAAGTAGACCAGATTTGAGGAATGGGCAGGGAGTGGGTAGGATATGCAGAGGAGGAAGGAGGGGAGACTAATACCAAACCTAGGGGCCTTTCCCACATGGATTTAGGGTTACCTTCAAAATTATAGACCTGATCATTAATATCTTTTGCACAAACGATAAACATCCTTGCCTTTCCTGCCTCCTCCAAAAATACTTTTGGCAAACTGGTGCCAAGCACAGGTCTTGGAGAGATGATTGAACAGTTCATTTTTTCCCCTGTTGATAATGCATCCATTTTGGAATGTAAATTTTCAACTAATCTTCACTACAGCCATTCTAGGGTAATAGGGAAAAAAATGGTAAACTTCTGGATTTGATTCTTCCTTTCCAAGTACAAATTATCCTAAGAACATAGATTACAATTTACTTATTTTTTTCCAGAGAAAGAATTAAGGAGAAAACTAAGTTGGAAAACATCATGCCAATAATTTTCTACATGTAAATAAGTATTGAGAGTAGAAATATGATAGGGAAAAGAAGATAGTTTGGATGTATACTATACTATAGTACAATAATACCACTAGTATATTGAAGGGCTTACCAAACTTTTGACAGGGCCAGAATGAAAAGAAAGACTTTTTATTTACTTATTTTATTTTATTTTTTTTTAATGATTTTATTTATTCATTTGTCAGAGGGAGAGAGCCCAAGCAAGGGGAGCGGCAGGCAGAGGGAGAAGCAGGCTCCCCGCTGAGCAAGGAGCCCGATGCGGGACTCGACCCCAGGACCCTGGGATTATGACCTGAGCCGAAGGCAGATGCTTAATCGACTGACCACACAAGGGTCTCTACTTATTTTATTTTTTAGAGTTAAGATGAAGGGGCTGCTTGCTGGCTCAGTCGGTACAGCATGTGACTCCTGATCTTGGGGCTGTTAGTTCAAGCCCCATGTTGGGCATGGTGCCTACTTAAAAAAAAAATTGAGATGAAATGAAACATTTTAAAGTGACCAATTCAGTGGCCCTTAGTACATTCACAATGTTGTGTCATCACCACCTCTATCTACCTAGTTCCAAAACATCCTCATCACCTCAAAAGGAGACCTCATAAATGTTAAGCAATTTCTCCCCATTCCTAGCTCCCCTCAGATGCTGAAAACCACTAATCTGCTTTCTGTCTCTACAGATATATCTGTTCTAGACATTTCATATAAATGGACTCATACGATAGGTGACCTTTTCATGATCTCAGAGTTGTGAGATCGAGCCTGCATCAAGCTCCGTGCATAGCGCAGAATCTGCTTGGGACTTCCTCTCCCTCTCCTTCTGCCCCTCCACTCCACACACGTGCACACCTGCTCGCTCTCTTTCTCTCAAATAAATAAATAAATCTTAAAAAAAAACCAACCCAATAGGTAACCTTTTGTGTCTGGCTTCTTTCAGTTAACATAATGTTTTTGAGATTCAGCCACATTGTAACATGTATCAGTACTTCCTTCCTTTTTATGCCTGAACAATATTCCATTGTATATGTATATCACAATTTATGTATCCATCCATCAATTGATGAACTTTTGGGTTATATACATTTTTTGGCTGCTGTGAATAGTGCTGCTATTAACACTCATGAAAAAGCTTTTGTTTGAGTAGTTGTTTTAAATTCTTTTGGGTATATCCCTAGAAGTAGAATTGTTAATTCTTTAACTTTTCCCACTGCTCATAGAATCCAGCATAACCTGTCCCTGAGCTACTTGC
This sequence comes from Leptonychotes weddellii, assembly GCF_054177405.1. Classification (NCBI taxonomy): domain Eukaryota; kingdom Metazoa; phylum Chordata; class Mammalia; order Carnivora; family Phocidae; genus Leptonychotes; species Leptonychotes weddellii. Next base: position 75,112,470 of record NC_138381.1, read on the forward strand.
TTCTTGGAGAAGCAAATGCCATTAGCAGGGTAGAAGAATTCTATTTATTAAGAACGAGAGTCTGATATATTCAACAGACAATAAAAAGGAAAAAACTCTTAAGAGATGTACATATATTTTAGAAGATATTCGAAAATACAGTTATTTAAGATTTGACAGTTATAGGAGCTAATTTTCATATTCAAGAGTCAGTCCTGGGGCACCTGGCTGGCTCAGTTGGAAGAGCATCAGACTCTTGATCTCGGGGTTGTGAGTTCGAGGTCCATGTTGGGTGTAGAGATTACTAAAATAATAATAATAAATGAAATTTTTAAAAAAGTTCCAAATCATTCAAGATCAAAGGCCTATTTATCCATTACAAGATTCATTTGCCCTTCAAATATATAGTCACTAAAATATTTGGCTTGATGAAAAAAATATTCAACTCTATCAAAAATAAAAGATATGCAATCAAAACATGAAAGATGCCATCATTTAGATATGATATTGACCAAGATTTAAATAAATTGATAAGTAAGTGCTAATCAAGATCCAGGGAATCAGGGCTTTTCTTTACAAGACTGCTAAGAATGCAAACTGATACAAGTTTTCCCTGGACAAATTGAGCAATACATATAATTCCTTAAAAAAATGTTTATATTCTTTGACTCCATTATTCTCTTTCTGAGTATTTGACCTTAGAGGATATCCATGAATATTCATGATGATTTATAAATATGTGATTCATTTTTAGTGTTATTATAACCAAAAATTGAGAGCTATCTAAAGTCCATCAATAGGGAATTAGACATCAGTTATGCTTCATGCCTAGGAAGAATACAGGTGCAGCCAAATTGTTTTTTGGGTAGAAAATATTTAATGACTTGGAATAATGTCCATGATATATTTTTAAATAAAAAAAAAATATGCACACTACAATACCAAATTAAAAAAGAAAAAGATCTACAGCATTAAAAAGTCAGGTTCCTTCCTCTGTAAAAGGGATAATAATAGTATGCCCCTCATGGAATGGCTATAAAGATGAAATTCTTTTTTTTTTAAGATTTATTTATTTGAGAGAGAGAGCGCACAGAGGGAGAGGGAGAAGCAGCGACCAGCTGAGCAGGGGGAGTGATGCAGGGCTCCATCCCAGGACCGCAGTATCATGACCTGAGCAGAAGGCAGATGCTTAACCCACTGAGCCACCCTGGTGCTCAAGGATGAAACTCAGTGAGAACATCCATGTTCCAATGCATAGCATCGTGGCTAGCATATTTGAAGGATTCAGTAAATGTTAATTATTGCTATTGTAGTCGTCAAAAGATATGCATAAAATGCTAGTAGTTATTCCCCAGTAGTGGAATTGTGAGTGATCGTAATTTCCCTTTGTATGTTTCTCTATATTTTCCACAATTAATGTGTTTTTGTTTTGTAAGCAGGAAAGAGGAAAGAAAAAGAAAGAAAATATTAAAAGAAAAAAGCATTGACTCTCTCCAAGCAAGATCATTCTGCTTAAGATAATCCTATTTCCCCGCCAAAGTGGTTCTACAGTGAAGATGGATTTTGATATTTTCCAAAGGTATCCTAATCTTTGCTACCTTCTCTTCTGAGAAGAGTAGAGGTAAACAGTGCTATCAGATCAGACAACTAAAACATGCTTCCTATCAGGTCAACTCTCCAGGATATTTCTTTTTTTTTTTTCTTTTTCTCCAGGATTTTTTTTTTTTTTAGATTTTATTTATTTATCTGACAGAGAGAGACACAGAGAGAGAGGGAACACAAGCAGGGGGAGTGGAGAGGGAGAAGCAGGCTTCCCGCTGAGCAGGAAGCCTGATGCGGGGCTCGGGGCTCGATCCCAGGACCCTGGGATCATGACCCGAGCCGAAGGCAGATGCTTAACGGCTGAGCCACCCAGGCGCCCCTCTCCAGGATATTTCTATTCTCAGATATGAAATAAGATTTAGAGAGCAGTGCTTTAGAGGTTGGGCAAGAATTTTGAAAAGCCAGGATTTACAACATATCTGGACTCTTTTTTCTTATTAAGTACTACAAACTGAAAAACTCAATGATGGGTCACTCATTTACATAAACAAATGAAAAAACTTGGATTATATCATTTACCTGCTAACATTTTTTTCTAAAGATTTTATTTTTAAGTGATCTCTATACCCAACCTGGGGCTCGATTTTACAACCCGGAGATCAGGAGTAGCATTTTCCACCAACGGAGCCAGCCAGCCCCTACCTACCTGCTAACATTTTTGATAGCACTGGTTTGCCTAACTTAGAAACTACACGTTCCTCACTCAGCCAGGCACGTAAGCCATCTGAAAGATAATTTTTTCGGATGCCTTGAAACGTGTTTTGTTGTTGTTGTTTTGTTTTCTCAAATCTAAGGTTTGGAGTTTCTGGCTTTGGGACTTTAAATTCACACCCACAGATTAAAGGGTCAAGAGCAAATTCCAAGAACTCTGTTGTTTAGGTGTCACTACAATATATGTAGTTGAAAAGGAAACTAAGGAAGGCGTCAGGGAAGGATCCGTGTATTTTTTTTTTTTTTAAGATTTTATTTATTTATTTGACAGAGAGAGAGAGAGATAGGGAGAGCAGGAACACAAGCAGGGGGAGTGGAAGAGGGAGGAGCAGGCTTCCCACCAAGCAGGGAGCCCGATGTGGGGCTCGATTTCAGGACCCTGGGATCATGACCTGAGCTGAAGGCAGACGCTTAACTACTGAGGCACCCAGGTGCCCCAGGATCTGTGTATTTAACAGTCTTCAGATGTGGTGGGAAATTCCCCGCCATGTGGTTAGGTGGAGTCAGTCCCACTTTTAGCCAATGGCCTGCCCCTATTCTCTGGCCACAGTGATTGGCTCAGCGATGGGCACAAGACCCAGGTTAGACCAATCAGACTCAGTCCTGGATATTTGTTTCAACTGTTTCCCACTAACCAGGGAAGTTAAAAGATGTGGCTTCAGAGCTTGAGGCTGCTGTCTGCTATGTCCACTTCTGCTATGTCCTTGCAACTAAAGGGTCTTGATACAGGAAGAAAAAATAAAAAAGCCAAAAGAGGCAAGATCTTAACAATAATTTTTTTAAAGTTTTTATTTTTTTTTTAAAGTAATCTCTAGATGCAACATGGGGCTGAAACTCACATTCCCAAGATGAAGAGTCCCATGCTCTACCTACTGAGCCAGTCAGGTGCCCCAAGATCTTAATGATAATTAATCAAAAATACATGATATTGTAAGTACAGATGGTCCTGATTTACAATGGTTTGACTTAGGATTTTTCAACTTTAGGATGAAGCAAAGAGATAACGTATTTAGTCAAAACGTACTTTGAATGTTGGATTGGATCTTATCCCTGGCTAGTGATCTATCCACAGTCCCTGGGATCCTCTCTTGATGTTGGGCTGCTGCAGCTCAGAGTCAGCCACACCATGATGAGGGTCAACAACTGATACACTGACAGCCAGTCTGCACCCATACAACCATTGTTTGTCACTTTCAGTGCAACATTCAGTAAATTACTGATAGTCAACACTTTGTTATAAAATAGGCTTTGTGTTAGTTGATTTTGCCCAACTGTAGGCTACTGTAAGTGTTTTGAGCATGTTTAAGGTAGGCTAGGCTAAGCTATGATGTTCACTAAATTAGATGCATTAAGTGCGTTTTTGACTTACAATGTTTTCTTTTTCTTTTTTTTCCCCCAGTGTTTTCAATTTATGATGGGTTTAACCCCATCATAAGTGGAGGAAGTACTGTTATTTAAAATCGAACACGAGGGTGCCTGGGTGGCTCAGTTGGTTAAGCGACTGCCTTTGGCTCAGGTCATGATCCTGGAGTCCCGGGATCGAGTCCCGCATCGGGCTCCCTGCTCGGCAGGGAGTCTGCTTCTCCCTCTGACCCTCCCCCCTCTCATGTGCTCTCTCTCATTCTCTCTCTCTCAAATAAATAAATAAAAAATAAAATCTTTAAAAAATAATAATAAAATAAAATAAAATCGAACACGATTGTTTGGCACATTGGTCATGCACATATTTCTTCAGTTATGGCTCATTGAACAAGATGCTGTATCTCTAAGACTAACATTCTTCTCTCTCTCTTTTTTTTTTTTTTAAGATTTTATTTATTTGACAGAGAGAGGGAACACAAGCAGGGGGAGTGGGAGAGGGAGAAGCAGCCTTCCCACAGAGCAGGGAGCCCGATGTGGGGCTCGATCCCAGGCACCCCAACATTCCTCTCTTAATCTATCCTTCCATCCTGTCTAAACTTAACCTAGGATTCGTCCTATTTCACAGAAAGTGTTTTTTCAAATGTCAAATGAAATATTAACTATTCAAATAAAAGAGGCCATTCTAAATCAAGAGTTACCTTGAGTTAGAATAGATAAAAATCAAGTAGAATTGAGTCAGTTGAAACAAAAATCTTCAGTGCGAGGTCAAAAGAGCTCTGTTTTGGAAATCTTTCCAACAATGCTCAAAAGAAAAGCCTATTTTATTTTCGGAAATGCAGTCAGATGGGTGTTTAGGAATAAAATTACTGCAAGCACTGTGGCTCTAGAAGGCGTAAGGGTTTAGAATGAGGATGGACAAAATATTGACATTTTAGGGAACAATGACGAAGCATGTATATTCTTATGTAATAAATGAATGTGGTGATGGAGAAGAGAGAAATGTTTATCTTGTTCATTTATGAGTTGACTTAATGTTTGCATTCCATTCTGTCTGCCCAATGTGTCTGTAATGTGAATGCGTATCAGCCTGTCTGCCTTGGATTCTAAACTGTTAGAGACGAGGCAAGGGTTAGCTAATTCTCTCTGTGAATCATTTAGCATGGCATAGCAGCACACACAATTAGAGATTTAATAAATGTGTTTATTATGACCTTAGGAGAGAGGCTTAGTACCTGCCATCACTTCTTAAGAGGATGGGGAAAGTTGACTTGATCTATTTTTCATATATTGTTAGCCACGGAACATATGCTGAATATGATAGCCAAGGCCTATCAGGGATGTCTACTGGTAAATGTCTGTATGACATAATAAGAAATATATTTGGTCTTCATCCCTGGTTCCTGGCACAGAGCTAAAACTGGTGGAATTTCCTGATAGGAATGTCTTTTCATTCTTTTTCTCATGGGGCCCCTTTTGAGCACATCTGAGTTTATGCTAATGAATGACCTAGTGATGGAGCTGGTCACCAGAAAGCCCAAGGTTGGTCTTTTTTTTTTTTTTTTTAACTGACTTCTAGTTTAGTTACACCGACACTGTATGATTGCTATTCTTTAAATTTGTTAAAGTGTGTTTTATGGCCTAGAATGTGATCTGTCTTGGTGAGTGTTCTGTGTGAGCTTGAGAAAAATGTATATTCTGCTATTGTTGGATACGGTCATTTATAGATGTCAATTATATCCCGTTGACTAATGATGTTGTTGAGTTCAACTATGTCCTTACTGATTTTTCTGCCTGCTGGATCTGTCCATTTCTGAGAGAGGGGTGTTGAAGTCTCTAACTGTAACAGTGAGTTCCTCTTTCTAGGTCACAGTGATGAAAAAGAGAGGATATTTCTGGAGAACAGAGATGGAGAAACTTTTTGTTTTCAAGATGTTATTTATTTATCTATTATTTATTTGAGAGAGAGACAGAAAGAGGGAGAGTGCGCATGAGTGAACAGAGGAGGGGCAGAGGGAAAGAATCTCCAGCAGACTCCAAGCTGAGCACAGAGCCTGGCACGGGGCTTGATCCCACAACCCCAAGATCACAACCCAAGCCCAAACCAAGAGTCAGACGCTTAACTGGCTGAGCCACCCAGGCACCCCTTAAGATTTTATTTTTAAGTAATCTCTACACCCAGTGCAGGACTTGAACTTATTACATGCTCCACCAACTGAGCCAGCCAGGCACCTCAGTGATGGGAAATTTTCAAGGTTTATTCTCTTAGCAACTTTCAAATGTACAATACAATATTTTTAACCATAGTTGCCATGCTGTATATTATATCTCCATGACTTTATTTTATAATTGGAAGTTTGTACCTTTTGGCCACCCTCACCCATTTCACCCATCCCCCACCCCAATGACCAGTGTCCTTATAAGAAGAAAAATGTTGTACACATAAACACAACATTATATGTCAATTATATCTCAATGAAATTGGAGGAGGGGGAGGATGAAAGAAAAGAATGTACACAAACGGCCACGTGAAGACAGAGGCAGAGACCAGAGGGACGCGGCCACAGCCAAGGAAGGCCTGCAGCCACCAGAGGCTGGAAGAGGCAGGGAAGGATCCTCCCTTAGAGGCCTTGGTGGAAGCATAATCCTGCCAACACCCTGGTTTAGGACTTCTGGTCTCCAAAGCTGTGAGAAAATAAATTCTGTTATTTAAAGCCACCAAGTTTGTGGTTGTTTGACATGGTAACCTGGAAACCAGTATGTCACTTCTCCTCCTCCTCCTCCTTCTTCTTCTTTTAATTATGTAAATATTTTATTTTTTTTCTTTTTGAAAGAGAGAGAGAGTGTGTGTGCATGCACACGGGGTAAGGGGAGCAGAGGGAGAGATTCTTAAGCAGGCTCCATGTCCAGCATGGAGTCGGAAGTGGGGCTCTACACAGGGCTCGATCTCACAATCCTGAGATCATGATCTGAGCCGAAATCTAGAGTCGGACGCTCAACCGACTGAGCCACCCGGGGGGCCCCACCAATACACCACTTCTGACCTTTCATTTTATTATGACCATTGAAGCTCCATGAGGAGAGGTGTGTCCTTCTTTTTGGTGCTCGGCACCTCATAGTGGGTGCTTAATATCATCAAATGTTATGAGATATCAATACCAGGGGAAATTGTACCAACTCCACATTGCAGTGGTAGATGAATTATTTCCCCAATACTGTATAACATTTACAATATCCACAGAGGCTATATGTGAATGCAGATCTAATGTACAAGTATTAACTAGTTTTACAAGGTCTGTGTCTTTGTTAGAAGAGTAGTAATACAGGTGAGTGTAAGAGTGGGCTGGAGATAGAAGATTTGGCAGCTATTCCCATTTTCATCACTGCCTCACTAAGCCTCAGGCAACAGGGCTCATTTCCATGTCTCAGTTTCCCAAGGCTTGAAAAGAAAACCCTGTCCCCTTTCTGCCTACTCAGGGGGACCGAGGGGGAGAAGGAAAGCCTGCAAAGGGCTCCAACTTACTTTAGAGAGATATACAATGGCCCCACATGATTTGTTTCCCTCTCTAGAAAACAGTTAAAGTTCTGTTTCTGTTTCACTTATGGTATCAGGATTCTCCTACCATTAAGCAAAGTGTAAGACATAAGCGACTTGTTAATAACCATCATCTCCATTTTACAGATGGAGATACTTAAGGTAGAAGAGGGTTATATGTTCAAGTTGGCAAAGTAATTCACCAGCAGAATTCCAAAAAGAGACTGAGTCCAAAACAAAATGATTCTGTGGAGCCATCTGCTCTCTGGCTGCACAGACAGTTCCCTAAAACGCAGTAAGTATTGTTGAAACTATTTTTACTGTAGCAGAAGTCAATCAGACATCTGGGATTCAGATAAGACCTGGCTTAAGCATTTCAACAACGAGATGCTTTTTTCGGTCTACCGGCTAGTAGATTTTATGCCCTATCTACATCCTCCGTATTTGCAAATGCAAGTTAATTAAGGATAATTAGAGAATCCCTTTGGTCTTATAAGTCATGAAATTTAAGCAGTGGCCACAAAGAAGATGGATTACATTGACTGGATAAAATAGTTATGTTTGTGAAGATGACGAGAATAAACACAACAAGCAAACCAGATCCAAGTCTCTGATACTTTTATTTGGCTCAGATCTAGGCAACCAGAGTCATGCACTAATCTAATGAGGTGACTTAACTCTGATTGGGGGGGGGCATGGGTGGAGAGATGCAAGTGCTGGATATGAGACAATGGCAGAAGGTAGAGAACTGTGAAAACTGGGTGATAGATACATGGGAGTTCATCACACTCTTCTATTTACTTCATATATGTTTGAAATTTTCCAAAATAAGAAATAGCTTGGTGTAGCAAGTTGCTAACCAACTTTGCAAAAAGACTCACATGGTCTTCCATGACTTTTTATCTTTTTTTTTTTTAATGTTTTATTTATTTATTCATGAGAGTCAGAGAGAGAGAGAGAGAGAGAGGCAGAGGCAGAGAGAGAAGCAGGCTCCCCGCCTAGCAGGGAGCCCGATGCGGGACTCGATCCCAGGACCCTGGGATCATGACCTGAGCCAAAGGCAGACGCTTAACCATCTGAGCCACCCAGGCGCCCGACTTTTTATCTTTTAAATCTTTTTAAAAAAGATTTATTTACTTATTTGATAGAGAGAGATCAAGAGTGGGGAGACGGGCAGAGGGAGAGGGAGAAACTTAAGTAGACTCGGTGCTGAGCACAGAGCCCGATCCCGTGACCCTGAGATTATGACCTGAGCCAAAATCAAGAGTCGGATGCTTAATTGACTGCGCCATGTAGGCACCCTGTGACTTTTTATCTTTGAGTAAATCCATCGCTAGAATAAAAATAGCTAGCTTTCTACGCTTTGTCTTATGAATACACATGATGTTGAAAGAAATCGATTATTCAGGAGCTTCAAAAAATGTAGATAATAAAATCTTTGCTGCTTCTTGAATTTGAAAGAGGTTTTGAAATTATTTAATTGACTTACAGCATATTGTGATTCAATAAAATATTTTTTGAGGGATTAAAACACCCAACTTGGATAACAGTCCAATTACATCCTAAGCAAGTAGTTGAGCTGCAATAAATTATCCCATGTATCTTGGTAATACTTTTTGACCCTGAAATACAAAGTATTAGGCTGTTATGATTATGTTAGCAAACAGACCACATTTTCCTGAATCATCGTTGGTATGATTAGTACACAATTGAAAGAAAGGTGTCATATAAAGTTTGAAACAGAGAAAAAAATTTTGATCATATAATGTATCTCTTTTATTGAAAAAGTATGATGTTTAAGCACAAAATGTCTCTCAAGATTCAGGAGGTCCCAACTTAAAGATTGTGAACTCAAGTTCACAATCACTTATTTACTCCCTTAAGATTTTTTTTTCCAGATTTTATTTATTTTGAGAGAGAGAGAGAGAGAAAGGCGAGCATGAGTTGGGGGAGGGGCAGAGGAAAGGGGAGAGAGAATCCCAAGCAGACTCTGTTCTGGGTGTGGAGCCCAGAATAAGTCTTCCTCAAGAATTCCTCAAGAATTAAAGTTTTAAGGGGCGCCTGGGTAGCTCAGTTGTTAAGTGACTGCCTTTGGCTCAGGTCATGGTCCCAGGGTCCTGGGATTGAGCCCCGCATCGGGCTCACTTCTCCCTCTCTCACTCCCCCTGCTTGTGTTCCCTCTCTCGCTGTGTCTCTCTCTGTCAAATAAATAAAATCTTAAAAAAAAAAGAAGAATTGAAGTTTTAAAATGGTCTCTAATACTTAAATCTCTCTCTACCCTTGGTTGTTGCTGGTGTTTCATTTATTTTTATTTTTATTCCAGTATAGTTAACATAGTGTTATATTTGTTTCAGGTGTACCCTTAGTTGTTTTAATTGCCTTCCTCTGGCTACTCTCCAGTTGCATTAACTCTTTTTTGGGTGTGTTTTTTTCTCAACATCTTTATTATTATTATTAAAGCTTTATTGAGGTTTAATTCATGTACCATATGATTTACTCATTTAAATAATACAATTTAGGTATGCCTGGCTGGCTGAGTCGGTAGAGCATGCAACTCTTGATCTCAGCGTTGTGAGTTCAAACCCCATGTTGGGATTGGAATATTCTTTAAAAAAAAATTTTTTTAAGATTTTTATTTATTTAAGAGAGAGAGTGAGAGAGAGCATGAGAGGAGAGAGGGTCAGAGGGAGAAGCAGACTCCCCACTGAGCAGGGAGCCCGATGTAGGACTCGATCCTGGGACTCCAGGATCATGACCTGAGCCGAAGGCAGTCGCTTAACCAACTGAGCCACCCAGGCGCCCTAGAAAAATTTTCTAAAGATTTTATTTACTTATTTGACAGAGCGAGAGAGAGAGACAGTGAGGGAGGGAACACAAGCAGGGGGAGTGGGAGAGGGAGAAGCAGGCCTCCCACTGAGCAGGGAGCCTGATGCAGGGCTTGATCCCAGGACTCTGGGATCATGACCTGAGCCGAAGGCTTGATCCCAGGACCCTGGGATCATGACCTGAGCCGCTGCTCACCCGACCCTCCAGAGGGGAGACCTAAGGTCATTACCCAGTGTGAGCGGCTTGAACATCTCAGGAGGAAATCCGAGGCCCTGTTCCGATGGCTATTTAAAAAAAAAAAAAAAAAAAAAGCCCTTCAAACCAACTGGCCTTTTCAAATTTACCACGCCCCTTAACGACTGAGCCACCTAGGCGCCCGGGAGAAGAGTTTTCACTTTTTGACTATTATGATTATGCCGCTGTGAACATTCATGTGTAAGAGGTTTTTGTTGTTGTTGTTTTTGTGGACATGTTTTTATCTCTTCTGGGTTTATACATGGGACTGGAATTGCTGGGTCATATAGTAATTCTATGTTTAACATTTTGAGGAACTGCCAGATTGTTTTCCAAAGAAGCTGCACCATTTTGCAGTCCCACCAGCAATATACTAAGGTTCCAATTTCTCCACATCCTCACAACACTATTATCTCTTTGATTTTAGCCATCCCAGTGGGTGTGAAGTGTATCTCTTTGTGGTTTTGATTCGCATTTCCCTAATGGCTAATGAAGTTGAGTATCTTTTCATGTGCTTATTCGTTAACTTTGAGGTAGGCCTGCCAGCTTCCTTTCTTAGGAGGGAAAATTATGGCTTTGTACCACCAGCAAGTTTTTATTGAGTGTCTTTGTGCCTAGATTATTAGAAGAATAAATTGATACTCTCTTTTCCAATGAAGCTCAGCTACTGCTCTGACATGGTGAATGAAAGGCTTTCTTTGCATTTTTTTTTTCCAAAGAAAATTCAGGACTATACTGGGTAAGAAGTTAAACATTAAGTACGCTAAAATATAACCTAAAAAATATTCTTGCAGCCTAAGGAAGCGGAGTGCCTTTGTTTTATTTCATCTGACATAGTGCATATAAACAAATATATTTAAAAGAACAGTGTTAGGTCCTATGAGAGGTGAGTGAATTGCCATCTTCACGTCTCTTTCTTTAAATACTGGTGGATTTAAGAGGGGAGAGGAAGTATAGGAAAACCAACGGAGTGTCATCCAGTCGGGTTGAAGAAATCGGTATTTACAACCTTCAATTTTCTCTGTTCACATAAAGTCAATTCCAAGGGCTCATCCGAATCCCCTCATTGTATTAGAGTATTTGGTTATTTTGAATGTCGCTCTGAAAGAG
>NC_138381.1:75123925-75130459 GCF_054177405.1 Leptonychotes weddellii
AAAAAAAAAAAAAAAAAAAAAAGCCCTTCAAACCAACCGGCCTTTTCAAATTTACCACGCCCCTTCCTGCCTTCACTGCCCTGGAAACTTGACCACCTAGCCCCAAAGCTAAATCTCTACCATACAGGTTCCTCAGGGAACGCTGACTCCTATTTCAGCGACCCAACCAAGAAATCAGTCCCAGCGGGCGCCTCCCGCCACGCCCAGACCCGCCCGTCTCCGCTCTGGACGGAATGGAGTCTTCCTCCGCCTACCCGGCGGGCCAGAGACCCCGCCCCATTCCCGCCACTTCATTGGCTCTGGTGACCAGCCCCCAGAGCGTTGGCTTCGGATTGGCCGACGCGGCCGCCGCTCGGCGCTCTTCCCGGGGGCGAGAGGCGGGCGTGACTACGCCCCTACGTCGGGACGCTCGGTCGCCGCGAGAGGCGCCGTAATCGCCGCCCAGAAGGCAGGAGGGCGGCTGTGCGAGGAGCTGATATGGTTCTAAGTTCTCCGGCAGAGCCGACCGAGACGCGGCGGTCGCGGCCATGAAGGTGAGGGGCCGGTGGGGCCGGGCAGTTCCTCCTCGCCTCTCCTAACTGGCCGGGGCGCCTGAAGTGGCTTCCTTTAGCCTCAGCGGTTCACCCCGCCGGCACCTCGGAGAGCTCCGCTGGGGGACGTCCCGGGCCGGCGTCCGGGCCCTGACCGGCCCACAGCGGAGATCCTGGGCTCCGGGACCTCTCCAGCTCCCACAGCGCCTCCCTTCAGCGAGCCTGAGAGAGGGGGGAGAGGCCGGGCGCCCCCCGCGCTCAAGCCTGGTGGGCCGGTCTTTGCTCCTGGCCCTGTCCGCTTCCTCGGGGGCCTGAGGCAGACCCCCTGGTTCCCGCCTCAGCCCTCCATGCTTTTGCCCACAGCGTGCCCTCTCCCGCCCCGAGTCCTTGAACTAACCCAAATGTCGGGAATACTACGGGACTGTCGCAGGACGGAGACTGCAGGACGAAGGGAAGAAGAGTCGTGCGGAGAGTCGTGAGGCTGGGGCTAGGCTAACAGGTTAAAAATGCCTTCAGGCGGGGATCCCACCCTTCTGAAGGATTTCTTCGTAGGCTTATTACTGGGGCCGTGACCTAGAGCGCTAGCAAACTAGATGTGTCTCCATCGCCACTAGGTACGCAGCAAGTAATTTGACAGCTTGAGTTCTTCAAGGTGGGTGTGAGAGCGTGGGAGCATCAGTGAGTGAGAAGTTTAAGAAAAGGGGGAAGGGGGAAGATTCTGGCCTACTTTTGGGAGCTGATTTTCTCAACTTGATCTCAGAGTTCTAAAGAGCTCTGTGTAGGACAATCAGTTCAGGTATTGATTCATTTGTTGAACTCAAACCAAGTGGGATGAGTCATAAGGTGATACTCTTTCAGACCTAGACGGTTTCATTAATCCCTCTGAAGAGGCGTGCTTGTTGTGGGTAAGGGAAATAACAGAGTGAATTGCTAGCTTAAAACTGTACCCTCACAAAGCCTCAAAAATTTGCTGTGGAAGATTGATAGGGAGTGTCAAGTGGCTAGAGAAATTCAGCAAATATTTTCATGAACGTTTCCTATGTGTTAGGAAGAGAGAGACTTGCTGAGTTGGAGTAATTGAAAATGCAATCCCACCTTTTAGGAGTTTGCCAATCAAGAGAAAAGACATTCTCAGGTAACCACATTAAAAAGCAGAATATAATGTAAGGTATCAAAAACAAAACACTCAGGAGCAAGAAAGGATATTTCTGGCCTTAGGAAACAAGGAGGATTTTTGGAAATAGGAAACTTTTTGAACTGTGTGTTAAAGTATGAAGATATTAGATATAAAAATATCTAAAACTAGCTTTCTTTGCTGCAAACCATCATCTTGGTGTGTTAAGATTCAGAAACAAAACAGGGATCTTTATATACATATATATATATACACACGCACAAATACAAATATACATATATATGTATATAGCCTTAAAGAATGTCAAAATCGTGATTAGTATTAAATTTGTCACCTGTCAATGAACTAGATTTAGAAGGAGAAAAGTAGGGACAGGTCTGGTGCTGGATTTTTTTTTTAATAAAATTTTTTTTAAGGATTTCATTTATTTATTTGTCAGAGAGCGCAAGCGGGGGAGTGGCTGGCAGAGGGAGAAGCAGACTCCCTGCTGAGCAAGGAGCCCCTATGAGGTTCCCAAGGAACCCTGGGATCATGACCTGAGCTGAAAAGCATCCCCAGTGTTGAAATTTTTAATCAAGTTCTTTAAAATCAGTTTAAGTGGAAGACACTGCTTTCTGACTTGACATTTTAGAAACAAAGTTTGGTGGTAGTTGAAAAAGTAGAAAAGATACATGCTTCATGAAGCAAAAAGGCAGACCTAAATGGACATCAGTCTGTGCAAAAGGACTGTTATGAAGATAGGTGCTTTTCATTTATGTTTTTATGGGAAGTGGATTCCTGAAATACAGGATTTGGGCTATTGTTTATTATTTAACTTTGTTTAAAATTGAAATTGTGAACAATGCTCATCTGTAGATTTCTGGGCAGGGCCAGTGATTCCTGATGCCATGGAATCCTAACACGTGAATGTTCATTGAAGCAAGTACTTCTTTCAGGGGAATTAAAATTACTTTTGAGAGTTAAACAATCAGAAAAGTCATCTTCACTCAAACCCAAGAGTAGCCGATTTTAATATGTGTGGAATGGGTATTTACTTTCTTCCTTTAACTTGTTTGTTTAGAAACTGATGTTTTGAAGTAAGTTTTACCTCTCAAAGACTCAAGTAACTGTTTAACCTTAGAGTAGCATTTAATTAATTCCCCCTAAGGGGTTTAAAAATCCAAATTGGTGTCCTATATTGATTTAATCCTTCTTCCTGTTTTTCCGTATTTATATTGATCTCACCCCTGATTGTACTAATCATGTTCATTCTTTCAAGCTCAAAATGAGAAATTAAGGAGAAAGTAATCTGTTGGATATAATTTCCTTTTTGTTTTTCTTCTCTGAAAGGTGGAGGAATGGTGCTAAGGATCAAGTATAATATTAAAAAAGAAAGAAAGAAAGAAAACAAAACCCAAATATGAGGAAGGTAACATTTATGATCTCCAGAAAACCTTACTGTAAAAATCCATCCATCAGTTTGGCCAAATTTCTTACCTAAAAATACGCATTTTTAAGACCAGCATCTGTTTTTGCAGCCTGCTTAATGTCCAAATTGTATGAGAGAAAGAATATAGGATGTAGAATTTCCTCCTTTGTGGTATATGGTCTGATTATTTGGTAATTTAAAAGGTAGTTTCTTGCAAATTTTATTTCAGTTGAAGCAGCAGTTTCAATAAGAAATCCTTTCACATTTTAAGGAGCATATGCTCAAGTGGCTCTGAATAAGTTAAAGATTTTTGATAATTATCTCAACTTCTCAGCTGTTTCTTCTGCTTTGCTTAGTTACTTCTGCTAGTTCTAAGTTCTGTAGGAAAGTTTTTTTTTTTTTTTTAAGATTTTATTTATTTATTTGACAGAGAGAGATAGCGAGAGCAGGAACACAAGCAGGGGGAATGGGAGAGGGAGAAGCAGGCTTCCCGCCAAGCAGGGAGCCCGATGTGGGACTCTATCCCAGGACCCCGGGACCATGACCCGAGCCGAAGGCAGATGCCCAATGACCGAGCCACCCAGGCGCCTCAGGAAAGTTTAACCTAATTGAAATTTAAACTGTAAAACTTATTCTTTTACATCACTGATTCTAAGGTTTGAAACATCTTTTCATGTTGTTTAACACAAGGACATTGAGTTTTAGCAAACAAAGTTGTTTGGAGTTGAAAATAACACCTATGGTGAGTGAATTCTCCAAGGAAGTTTTCATTAGTGGAAGAACTGAATTCCTGCCTGGTCCTAGTTAGCTTCATACAACATCCAAGAAAATTAATATTCTTGAATTTGAAATTTGGAGGTTTTTCTTTAATGTAACTGTATACAGTATTATATTTAATTTAGAGTTATAGCAAGCAACTCTTAGGAGGTGGCATTATTATTGCTCTTTACCTATTTTCTTTTTTTTTAAGATTTTATTTATTTATTTATTAGAGAGTGAGAGAGAGAGAGAAACAGCATGAGAGGGGAGAGGGTCAGAGGGAGAAGCAGGCTCCCCGCTGAGCCGGGAGCCTGATGTGGGACTCGATCCCAGGACTTGGGGATCATGACCTGAGCCGAAGGCAGTCACCCAACCATCTGAGCCACCCAGGCGTCTGCTCTTTACCTATTTTAATCAACGGAAATGATAGAGGGGCACCTGGCTGGCTCAGTTGGTAGGTCATGTGACTCTTAGAGTTGTGAGTTCAAACCCCATGTTGGGTGTAGAGCTTACTTAAAAAAAAGGCAAATGATTTAGAATATGATCATTAGTTTTCTGCTGTTTTCAAATCCATCAGCTTTCTCATTGATTGTTATTTAATCTTCATGGAAACCAGCATGGCTTTTTTTTTTAAGATTTGTTTATCCATTTTTGAGAGAGAGTATGCGTGCGCATGCAAGCACACAAGCAGAGGGAGTGGCAGGCAGAGGCAGAGGCAGAGGCAGAGGCAGGCTCCCCCTGAGCAGAGAGCCCAACACAGGGCTGGATCCCAGGACCCTGGGATCATGACCTGAGCCGAAGGCAGACGGTTAACGACTGAGCCACCCGGGCGCCCCGGCATGGCTTTTCTTGTTATTCATTCTAGTTTGCCTGGTGACTATAATACTTGGTGGAATCATTAGAAAGGATCACATCCTGATGTGGTTTAGAATAGGATTCAAAATTTGTAGCAAAATTTTTTAATTGAGCATTTTGGAATTATCCCCCCACCCACGGGGATTCTGAAACACACACACACACACACACACACACTCTCAAAGATGGTTGAAACTTGAGGCCATTTGAAAACTGGCACTGTGCCAGAATGATGCTGGGTTATTGCTCTTGCAAAGAAACAACACATTTCCTCTTGCTTTTGTTGACTGGAATGGTGATTCAGAATGGACTTATGTTGTGTGAATCTGACTGAGGAATCTGAGACAGTGCTTGTAATATTGGTGGTGTATCATGGAAATAAATGTCATAGCAGTGGAAACTCAGTCCCACTCGCATGCAAATTGTTTAGGTTTGTGGGTGCACTCCCCTTGCCTCCTTTGTATTCCTACAGAGGGGAGAGACTTTCTAATTCATCCTCTAGGAAGAAACAATACAGGACAAACACTTTATGCTACCAGAGAAAGAAGAGGAACGTTTATGTTGGTGAGTTTTAGCAGAGGAGCCAAACAGCACTTTCTGGGACCTTCTCAGATCTGTCTTCCTGTGGGGTGATAGCATTATGGTCAACTAGGTGGTAAGCTGCTATTGGTCAGCTTTGCTGGTCACTGGTCTATTATCAAGACCGATGGGCTACAGAGCTAAAGGCATGCTTTCAAATTGGTATAAGTAAAAAAAGCAAATATTTACTGTTTGTATTATTTCTTAATTTCAAATTAGGAGTGGAAAAAGTAGTTACTGCCCCCCCTAAAATCTTGGTGCACTGGCTTTGGATACCAGAATAACATGAGGAGATCTAGGTGTCTGGGCCAGTCTGGACAGCAGGCTTTAGAATTGGTTTTTTACCATGGGCCATGTATGTGTTTAATGTGATACCTTGTTCTTAGCTAATACAAGCCAGGCAGGCCATGTCCCATGATTATTGAGGAGCAATTTTGGCCTAAGGCGGTATGTAGGAAAGGGATTAGATTATTATGAAAATCATTTATTTTCATTAGTCATTGGTGGGTAGAAAATAAACTGCAAACACAGCTAAATTCCCTGAGTTAGCTTTGTGCCAGGCATGGGTAGATAGGTGCCTTATTCGGTTATTCTCCATTTTTGAACTACATTTATGGTCAAGTGAGGAAATGTAGCCATCTTTACAGAGTGTTCCTTCCAACCTCTTAGATTCATGGGGCTTAGCCTGTAGAGTCCTCTCAGCCATGGTCCCAAGTAGGATTTGGAATTGTTAGTCACATAAGCCCAGATCATAGCTATAGTTTTCAGAGATCCAGACTTTGGCCTTACTCATGGGAGGGTAGCTTTTTTTTTTTTCTTCTTTTTTTAATTTTTATAAGCATGCAAGGGTCACCATTCATCTTGTGCTTGGAACCAGGGCAGAGCAACAACTCAGTTTATTGCAAATTTAGGAGCCAAAGGGCTGTGCCTTGTGTACTGTCTAGGAATTAGGTTTGCTCAGAAAATCTAGGAGGAAATGGAATAGTTTGGAAAATATGTTTCAATCTTACCACCAGAAGGTGAACAGAGAGTGAGTAAAAGACAAGGGAATGCAGGCTGCTTAAACTGGTGGAAGATCTTAAAGGATAGGGAAGACAGAGGGAAAGAACATGAACCTGGGTCTCTAAAGCTTTTAAAGGAAAGATGCAAAGGGGGGAAGCTTTTTGGCTATTACCTTACAAGATAGGGTAACTGGGCTCCAAGGAAATAAAGGCAGCGTCAAGAGCTCAGAAGATCAGCTAACATGTTCCCTTTCTTTTTTTTTTTTT
>NC_138381.1:75130959-75233683 GCF_054177405.1 Leptonychotes weddellii
GAGGGTCAGAGGGAGAAGCAGACTCCCTGCCGAGCAGGGAGCCCGATGCGGGACTCGATCCTGGGACTCCAGGATCATGACCTGAGCCGAAGGCAGTCGCTTAACCAACTGAGCCACCCAGGCGCCCTAACATGTTCCCTTTCCACACCCCCTTCAAGAGCCCACATTCAGTAAACTGTTGGGACAGTGCTCTCTGAAATAGTTCCATAATTGCTTTTATAGATTCTGTTACTTGAAAATTGGGACTGTCATGTCAAGTAGTAACAATTTGGACAGAGTTGAGAGGGGAAAGATTGGTATAGGACGCTTCAAGCATTATTAATTGAATGTCAGGGTGATGGTTGTGAGGTAGGGATGCCTGTGCCCTGAGGGTGGGGCGCCTGGCTGGCTCAGTTGTTAAGTGTCTGCCTTGGGCTCAGGTCATGGTCCCAGGGTCCTGGGATCGAGTCCCGCATCGGGCTCCCTGCTCCGCGGGAAGCCTGCTTCTCCCTCTCCCGCTCCCCCTGCTTGTGTTCCCTCTCTCGCTGTGTCTCTCTCTGTCAAATAAATAAATAAAATCTTAAAAAAAAAAAAAAATTAGGAAAAAAAAAAAAAGTAGGAAGTTGGGACTTTACGGGAAAGTGCTGGAGGATGAAACCTCCTAAAGGGGAGGCAAGGAGATGGAGCCCAACCAGGGCTGGGGAGATTCATCTTCTGAGTGGATTCTTCAACTTGGAGGTGAAGGACAAAAATAGTTTGAACAATGGTGGTTTTTGTCCCAAAAATCACTGCCTTTCTCCTAGTACTGGAGATTTCACACAAAACATGTAGAGGAATAAGTTGGGAAATAAAAAGTTAGGGCCAGAAAGCAAAGAGTAAATAAAATGAGGGAATAAATTAAAAATGAAGGAAGGCACCAATTTCAGCAAAAATTCTGGGCCAATATATAGAAAGGAACTAATTTAAGAATCAGATGAGATTGTTAAAAACTCAGCCAAGCCTTCCTGAAGGGATTAGGGGAGACCGTAGAGGGAGAAGAAACCCTAGAAACATGACCCACTCCTATGGGGAAAAATTGTCCACAGGTTGTGAGGAGTGTTTGATTAGCCAAGATGTCTTGGTCTTGGAGAGAGGTACAGGCTTCAGAAGTAACCATAGCCCCTTCTTATCAGCACTCCGCTGAGTGGTTTTCCAGCTAAAACCTTGTAGGCAGGAAGAAGAGAGCACCTAAACCAAGCCGCTGTTAACCCGTTAGCCTCCACTGTAATTCAAATCACGTGGGGACCTTTATTTATTTATTTATTTATTTCAAGATTTTCCCTGCTTCTCCCTCTCCCGCTGAGAGGGAGAAGCAGGCTTCCCGCTGAGCAGGGAGCCCATGATTCCAGGACTCTGGAATCATGATCTGAGCCCAAGGGAGACACTTAACAACTGAGCCACCCAGGAGCCCCACGTGGGGAACTTTAAAAAAAATTCCAGGGGCACCTGGCTGTCTCAGTTGCTGGAGCATGTGACTCTTGGTCCCTGGGTCATGAGTTCAAGCCCCACGTTGGGGGTGGAGATTACTTAAAAAAAAAAAAAAAAAATTCTGATGCCTCAGGTTATACCCCAGACCAGTTAAGTCAGAATTTCTGGGGTGGGACCCAGGCCTCAGGATTTTTTAAGGCCCCCTTGTTGAGTCCAGCCACGACTTTCTGGGCCACTTAACATGCCTGTGCAATTTCCTATCAAGAGACCTTGGCAGTAGCCTTTGTGATACAAGACTGAAAACACCTGCTCCCAAGAAGTCATAGATGTCGAAGCACTAAAGAAATCACCTTCCTTTCAGCACTGGTGTGCCAGAAAACATGGGACTTAAGGGGGAAATGGAAATTAATTTTTAAAAAATATGCTGGATGCAAAAGAAAGGTACTTCAAATAAAACTAGTGACTGGGGCTTCCACTATTTCAAATTTCTGAACTTTGAAGAAGGCTGGAGTGTTGCAAATGCTATCATTAGAGGGTAACAGTATATGTAGGTAGGTTTACTCTCGAGTGTGATCAGAGTATTCTCTTATTGGGAGGTTTTGTCTTAAGTTTACAGACCTAATGAAGCTGAGACCTAGATCTTTTCTGTGTTTCCTCTTTCCCTTTGCTACGGTCTTTGGCTGAGTTATGCCAAATATTAGGTTGCAGCAACATATTTTTGCCTGGGACAACACTTCGGTGGTTGGCTTGAGCTTTGTTTTTATTTTGTAATGAGATGGCCAAAAGAAGATAGGAGTGTTCTTTTCATTGTTTTCCCTTCTGGGGAATGAAGAGGAAATTCCCTCCCCTTTATAGAAACGAGGAATGGGATGAAATTGTTACTCTCCTATATTGATGCCTGCATAGAGATTCTACCTGTTTTCCCAAAGTAAATTCTTTTCCCTTCACTAGAGCTGTGAATATTTTCAGCTTAGAATTTTAATGATTATACTCATTAATAGAGTTTGAAATGTATATTCTTCCTTAACTCTCATTGTAAAACTGCTTTCTGGGAGAACGAACTGTGACAGTGGTGCTTGTAAGAGGGAGTATCATTTGAGAATTCATGCCTGCTAGGTCAGAATCCTTTTTACCTTTAATACTTTCTCAACTAGTTACAAGTGGATCTTTCTAGGCAGCACGCAAAATTTGATGTTACGGTGCGTGGAAAGAGGTAATATAAAGAAACCTGTTACACAGTTCTTTTCTTACCAGTAATGGTGGTGGAGCTAGATGCTGTAGAAAAAGGGAGCTGTGTTCACAAGGAACTTTCAGTTGAGTTGGGGAGGCAGCGTCACTGGGAATCAGAAAGGGGATAAAAGCCGACAGGGCTGTTTAACTGTTTAGTACCCAGGCCAGCAGGAAGCTGAAGCTCACCAAAAACTACTACTTTAAACTCTTGGAATGAAGAAGAGTTTATCCCAGTGGTACTTTCTGCAATTGAGGTATTTCGCCCCTGAAAATGATATGTACAAGTTGAATTTTTTTCCCCCAACCGCAAACTTGAAAAACATTTATTTTTAATTCCAGTACAAGTAACACAGTGTTATATTAGTTTCAGGTGTAATGCAAATTGAATTTTTATTTTATTTTATTCTTTAAAGATTTTATTTGAGAGAGTGAATGAGAGAGTGTAAGCGCGATGGGGGGAAGGGGCAGAGGGAGAGGGAGAAGCAGGCTCCCGGCTGAGCAGGGAGTCTGATGGGGTCAGGGCTCCATCCCAGGACTCCAGGATCATGACCTGAGCCAAAGGCAGATGCTTAACCTACTGAGCCACCCAGGCACCCCACAAATTGAATTTTTAAAAACATTTTCAGTTTTAAGAGCTCACTTTTTTTTTTTTTTAAGTAATCTCTACGCCCAACACGGGTATCAAACTTATGACTCTGAGATCCAGAGTCACATGCTCCACTGAGTGAGCCAGGCCGTCCAAGAGCTCATTGTTTAAAGCACTGAGGATGAATCTTTCGCTAAAAGAATACTTTTTTAAAAATTAATTTTAAAAATTTTTATTGAAGTATAGTTGACATACGATGTTACCTTAGCTTCAGGTGTATAAGATAATGACTGACACCTCTATAAGTTATGCTGTGCTCACCACAAAAAAGAACACGCACTTTAAATGAACTTAATCTGGATTTTCATGCTTTTATGTTTAAACATATCATGGCTCTAGAGTCTGAGGTATATATTTATTTAAAGGTATGAACTATTAATTATAGTTCAACCTGACTTTTAAAGGCATCACTATTTCTCTAGAATTATAGGGTATGAAGCTATATAATACTCAAGTCAGTGACCCTGAAACTTGAGACTGTTTGAACACTGTATTGTGGTTTCTTATTGCTTTACCTTCTCCTTTCCCTATATTTAATATAGCATATTACGTGTGGGAAATAGCAAGAATAGCATGATTCTTCTATAGCATTCTAAATAGCCTTTTAAGGTTGTTTTAAAAATTTTTTTAAAGAGTTTGTTGGACAAATAGTAAATATTTGATAGAGTTAGATAATAAAATATGGAACTGTGTTGCCATTTTAACTAATCACATCTCACCTACCTGGACTCCCATTATCTATCACATTATCTAGAGTCTAGAATGTGCTTAAGAATTAGGACAAGGGGTAAAAGCTCATTGGTTCCAAACACTATAGCTTTTATACTTTTGCATGGGAAAGTACCTTGAGTGCTCATTGAAAATATATTTTCATATATACTCTGACCAGCTTGGTTATCAGGTTTCTGAGTCTGCAGTAAAAAAGGAGACAGGTTGCTGGAGGTGAGTATAATGTGAGCAGTGGTGCCTCACAGGGAAGAGACAGGAGAAAAAAAACTAAAGGCAATACATTAATTTCAGGCCATTTAGTGGAGTGACAAATAGCCCTTCTGCCCTGGAAGGTCATTATGGTTATCCAGTCATCAGAAATTGTGTTTAGTGTTCTCATTTTGAACAGATAGGATCACTGCTTTTTAAAAATATATTTTTAATGTCAAAGTAGTATATTTATAAAGAGCTTGGAAAGTAGAAAGAAAATAGATTTATACAAGTTACATTAAAACCCTAGAGCTTCAGTTGGCATTTTGATGTTTTCCCAATCATTTTTTCAAAATAAAATATATATATGCCGTAGTTTATTATGCACGGCTACACATGAGAGAACAGAAGTTTAATGAAATTAAGTAATTTGAGTTTATATTTGGTTTGCTAAATGATAGCTGGGAAAAATCTTCCTTAACCTGTAGAACTGCGCTGTCTAGTACAGTCACCAGGTGAAGGTGCCGGAGAGAATAGAGGGTGCTCAGTCAAGTTTGAATTTCAGATAAACAACCAACAGCTATTTTGGTGTAAGCATATGTCACATGTTGTACAATGTGTACGTCCATCCAGTCATTTTTCTTTGCGTGCACACACATGTATCTCTGTTTCAGTGTATGTGGGTTTTTTTCTTTTTTTACAAAAATTGGGTTCATATTGTATCTTTTCCTTTTGTTTAATGATGTCGCAAGTTTCCCCATCGCCAAATATTCTTTGAAAATACCAGAAAATTATCTCTTTCCAAAGAGCTTAAACTTTTGATGCTTCCAAGAATAATCTCTCAAAACCACAGTGAGATATCCTCTCACACTTACTAGAATGGCTATTATAAAAAAGACAAGAAATAATGTGTTGGTGAGGATGTGGCAGAAAGGGAACCCTTGTACACTGTTGGTGGGAACGTAAGTATAGCCACTGTGGAAAACAGTATGGAGGGTCCTTGAAAAATTAAAAATGGAACTACCATAATCCAGCTACTCCACTTCGGGTATTTATTTGAAGAATATGAAAACACTAATTCAAAAAGATCTGTGCATCCCCTATGTTCACTGCAGCATTATTCACAATAATCAAGATATGAAAACCTAAGTGTCCCTTGGTGGGTGAATGGATAAAGAAGAGGTGGTAGGTACATACAATGGAATACTACCCAGCCATCAAAAAGAAGGAAATCTTGCCATTTGTAACAACACAGATGGACCTTGAGGGAATTATGCTAAGTGCAGTAAGTTCGGCAAAGAGAGACAAATACTATATGATTTTACTTATATGTGGAATTTAAAAAAACAAATGAACAAACTCATAGAACAGATTCCTGGTTACTGGAGGGGAAAGGGATAAGAGGAGGGGTGAAATGGGTGAAGGGGCTCAATTGTATGGTGATGGATGGGAACTAGATTTGTGATCACTTTGTAGCGTATACAAAATCGAATTGTAATGTACACCTAAAATTCATATATATCAGTTTTATTCCTCAGAAGAATAATCTCAGAATTATTTAGGGCAAATGTACCTCTCCAGAATGGCATTCCCTGAAGTTTGCAGAGAGCCCAGGTTCCACTCAGCTTTAAACTGTGGTCTTTGTTTTCCTTTCTAGGCGGGTGCCACGTCTATGTGGGCTTCATGCTGTGGGCTGCTGAATGAAGTCATGGGAACTGGAGCTGTCCGGGGCCAGCAGTCAGGATTTGCAGGAGGTACCGGTCCATTCAGATTTGCACCAAACTCTGATTTTTCCACTTACCCACCAGCACCTACGGAAGGGCCTAACATAGTTTGCAAAGCCTGTGGACTTTCATTTTCAGTCTTTAGAAAGAAGGTGAGTTGGATGAAATGTTCTATACAAAAGATACATTTCTTGATTATATGTTGAATGCTAATGAATCATTTCTTTTTATTAAAATTACCAAAAATCCTGGGGCGCCTGGGTGGCTCAGTTGGTTAAGCCTCTGCCTTCGGCTCAGGTCATGATCCCAGGGGTCCTGGGATCGAGCCCCGCATCCGGCTCCCTGTTCAGTGGGGAGTCTGCTTCTCCCTCTCCCTCTACTGCTCTGCCTACTTGCACTCTCTCTGCCAAATAAATAAATAAAACTTAAAAAAGAAAAGAAAAGAAAATTACCAAAAATCCTTATTAACCATTTCCTATTCAGAAAAGTACTCAGTTGGGGGTGCATGGGTGGCTCAGTTGGTTAGGTGTCTGCCTTCAGCTTGGGTCGTGATCTCTGGGGTCCTAAGATTGAGCCCCACATTGGGCTTCCTGCTCAGTGGGGAGTCTGCTTCTCTCTCTTCCTCTGCCCTTCCCCCCCCCCACTCATGTTCTTTTTCTCTCTCAAATAAATAAATAAAACCTTTTTTAGGGCGCCTGGGTGGCTCAGTTGGTTAAGCGACTGCCTTCGGCTCAGGTCATGATCCTGGAGTCCCGGGATCGAGTCCCGCATCGGGCTCCCTGCCTGGCGGGGAGTCTGCTTCTCCGTCTGACCCTCCTCCCTCTCATGCTCTCTGTCTCTCATTCTCTCTGTCTCAAATAAATAAATAAAATCTTTAAAAAAAAAAAAACCTTTTTAAAAAAGTACTCCATTGAAGGGACTATATTACTGCTCAAGTTTCCTGACAAGGTGTTGTTCTCATGTTGCTCAGGCATCTTGCCTTTGAGCTCTTTCTACTTCGATTCTTCCTGATTATGCTTATGTTCTGGAGCAAGAGATTTAATTAGTTTGCAGTTTTGTTCAGAGATGATTTACTATAACTGACTTCATTTCAAAAAATGTATCTCTACCCACATTCTTTTTTTTTTTTTTTTTTTAAGATTTTACTTATTTATTTGACAGAGCACAAGCAGGGGGAGTGGCAGGCAGAGGGAGAAGCAGGCTCCCTGCTGAGTGAGGAGCCGGATGTGGGACTAGATCCCAGGACTCTGGGATCATGACCCGAGCCGAAGGCAGACGCTTAACCAACTGAGCCACCCAGGTGCCCCCTACCCACATTCTTTTTTTTTTTTTTTTTAAGATTTTATTTATTTATTTGAGAGAGAGAGAATGAGAGAGAGAGCGCACACGAGAGGGGGGAGGGTCAGAGGGAGAAACAGACCCCCCCGCTGAGCAGGGAGCCTGACGTGGGACTCGATCCCGGGACTCCAGGATCATGACCTGAGCCGAAGGCAGTCGCTTAACCAACTGAGCCACCCAGGCGCCCCGCCCCCTACCCACATTCTTAACGCGTGAAGAAATTATAAGATAACCAATGTGTAGAGATTCAGCATAAAACACTTGGGCTAAGACAGTTACTTTCTCTAAGACAGAAAGTCATTTTTTCTGAGAACCATTCATATTGTGAGGCCATGTCAGTCTTTGATCATCAGTGCAGTCCTCCAAAATGTGTCAGGAACAAGGTGTTAGCTTTTGAACAATGCAGCAAGCAGAAAGGACGCATCTTAGTGTCTCATTTAAGCTTTGCTAGTGCAATGACTTTCCGTGTGATTAAGGCTCGGTAGGATACAGATTACTATAATAGTGAGATCCTCTATTTGCTTTGAATGACCTTGAGAGATAATTTGCTTTCTCTTTCCCTCTCTGTGTTCTCCCTCTCCCCCGCCCCCCGCCAGCTTCAGCTTCTCTTGAAGTGGGGAAATTGTTCACATAGGAAAAGAGTAGGAAGAGTTTGTGCTTTCTACTCCACGTGGTTCAAGTCATCTCTGTTCTGCTAATTACATGTTTGCACCAAGGGGTGGAAAGGTTTTAATTCGTTAGCACAAGAGTGTATGTTTTTCTTAAAGGGCTGTATTTGAACTTCGGTGACTCCAAACTGCCTCAGCAGTGAGAGTTTTGATTTTCATGGCTTTTGGAACCCGAAGGTGGCTGTGAGAGTAGCCAGCTGCCATGGAAGACTTCATAAGAACTAAAATTGAATTTTAATAGAAGGCAAAAAGAATAGGAGTGCTTTCACAGTGGCCTATATCTGGCTATCATTAGCTGCTTCTTTTCTTTGTTTCTTTAGCATGTATGTTGTGACTGCAAGAAGGATTTTTGCTCCGTTTGTTCAGTCTTACAAGAAAATCTCCGCAGATGTTCCACGTGTCACCTACTACAAGAGACGGCCTTTCAGCGCCCTCAGTTAATGCGACTAAAAGTCAAGGATCTCCGGCAATATCTCATTCTTCGAAATATCCCAACTGATACCTGTCGAGAGAAAGAAGACTTGGTAGATTTGGTACTCTGCCACCATGGGCTGGGCTCTGAGGATGACCTGGACACGAGCAGCCTCAATTCCTCGCGGTCCCAGACTTCTGGCTTTTTTACAAATTCATTTTTTTCAAACTATACAGCCCCTTCTGCTACCATGTCTTCATTTCAGGGAGACCTTATGGCTGGAGACCGGACCTTCGGATCTGGGGCGCTGGCACAGGTACGAGGTACAACTACACCAAAGGCCTGGCTCCGCTAGTTGGCCGTATAGGGTGGCGCCTTTAGGGCTTCACGACTCCCGTGGGGGCAGAGGTTCCACACGCTGCTGAACTCTGTACGTGCGGGCTCTCCCGCTGTGAGTCTCTGAGCCTAGGTGCCGGGTAGCCCGAAAGTCAACTGTCTGAAGCTCATCAGTCTCTTGACTCTAGTTACTTCAGTTTCCTTATAAGTTAAATGCTAACTATTGAAGTAATGACTGTGAAAAGTAGTGTATAAATGTTTGCAGGATTATTTGTCAGTGACCGTGGACACAGCAGTGTAAGTTAACCTAATGCCCAGTTGCCTTGCTACAGTAAAATTGTTCTAATTCTAATTTAGATAATGGGAAAAAGCCATGTGAATTAATCAAATAATGTGATTATCTACTAATTTCAGAGAAATGCCAGGGCAGAATATTGTCCCAGTGAGGTCCTTGGGCATCCTGATTGAATCACATGCAAGGGCTTGTAATTAATAATTGAGTTTATATGTATGAATGATTCTGAAATGCTGAATGGATTGTTTTGAACAATTCTCTCCACATTTAATTCTCTTCCCTGAAGAGAGCAGTTAAGAGCAGAGGGAAATCTGGTCTAGTTGCCTTCTAAATAGTCACAAATTAGAGAAGTCCAACCTAGGAGTTTTAATTATTTTCCCAAATGAGAGCTGGCAGAACAATGATGCAAACACAAGACACATCTGACTTGTGTGCCACTTTTGGGTATATGACCATTCTTGGAAGGTGTGGGTCTTTGGATGCTGCAACATGGTGCTTGTGAGCCAGTGGGGTGGAATATTTGAAATTGGGAACTGACCTGGACTACTGTAGCACTATGGTCAAAGTCTGAAGAGAAAGATATGGAAGAAGGTACGTAACCCAAGTCAAAGATCTTTCTGTTCTGATTGTTGAGGAATGTCTAAAAACTAGAACTAGCATCAGTCATCAGTGAAGAAGTCTAGAAAGCATTCTCTGGAATCAGAATGTCTAGGTATGATGTAGGACTGGCGTCTTCCAAATCGATCGGGCTGAACTTAGCGCTTTAGCTTCTATCCGTTATCTTTGAGGCTCCAGCTAGACCAGCCTCATGCGGGTCCTTTGATGACGTAGCAGTGCAGTTGCATACACTGACGGCTTTGGCATTTCGTGATGGCACCTTTCTCAGGGAGTTAGGTTTCTCTGGTTAGGTTGTACGATTTCACACACACATAGGAATTTGGCTTTTGAGATAACTTTATGGAAGGTAAGTTATTTATGAAATCATGTAGGGCCCAGCTCTTTGGGAGAGGCAGCAGCACTCCAGATCCAAGGTCATTGTGGAGTATGCCAGGTGCTGGGGTCATTCTTGGGAAGAATCTATGGAAGGGTTTTCTCCAGTGTCAAATATTGACAAACAGGGTTGATACTTAGGAAAATAGGATTCCTGACCTAATCAGATTGATATGTATAGGTACAAAGTGAAATAGCTTCAGCAAACACAGAAGAGGAGGATGAGGAAGATGATGACGAAGATGATGAGGATGATGACGATGAAGAAAACTTAGAGGAGCGGGTGAGTGCTCCTATAAAATTTGCTTTCCTTGACATGCCAACCTGGCAGGCAGGGAAAGTGCCTATGTGGACTTTTGCTAGATTAGCACGGGATGTTTCTTCTGGTTTGAATGTAGCGTCATGTAGACAACACTTCAAGAACTGATGAGAAGCCTGGGAAGAGTAGCCAGGGCCAGTGGTGACTGGAGGGTGAGGGGAGCGTGCAGTTGTCCTTGCTGTGGGAGGTCTGCCTTTGCAGGAGCAGAGCTAATGGAAGCCCTCTGTGATCGCAGACGCCTGGCCTCTCTAAGAAGCGAGTACGAGCTTCGCTGTCTGACCTGTCAAGCCTTGAAGATGTGGAAGGAATGAGCGTGCGACAGCTGAAGGAAATCCTGGCTCGGAATTTTGTCAACTATTCTGGCTGTTGTGAAAAATGGGAGCTGGTAGAGAAAGTAAACCGGTTATACAAAGAGAATGAAGAAAACCAAAAGTCATGTAGGTTTCCTTTTTCTTTCTTCCCCCTATACTGTCCTTCTTTAGGCTTTTAAAAATTGGGCTGTTTCTATCACAATGAAGTTAGATTTTGTGAGAAAATTATCCTTTTATTGAACAAATTAGATGTATGAATCTGTCGATCTATTAAGAAGTAGGTTTATTATGTGATGTTGGCTCTGAGACTGCCGTTGCCAGGTGAGTTAGGTCATCGTCTGTTCAGTCTGGTTTTCTTTGCCATAATTTGTTAGAACTCTAATGAAATTCTTTGTCTCTATAGAAATGCATGCTTTCTCACTAACCCTTCTGGCAGGCCAGTACTTTGGTTATCTCAGTTGTAGCTTTTAAATCCTCACTGGAAAAAAAATTCCCTAGAGCCAAGAAGTTAAGTAGTTCTTAGCATCAGGTATTAGGTTTCTGTGTAAGTTGGGAAAAGCTGAGGTTAAGAATTCCTGATCTATTTATTGATGAGGCATGGAGCAGAAATCCTTAGTAGCAGGGCCAAGCCATAGAGCATTTATAGGCAAGAAAAAAGATTTCAGTGGTGTTTAGACTGACAAATATTATGTTCCTATTTTTTTTTGTTTTGAGAGAGCGAGCGAGCAGGGGGAGGGGTAAAGGGAGAGGGAAAAGTAGACTCCCCACTGAGCAGGAAGCCCCATGCAGGTCGATCCCAGAACCCCAGGATCACGACCTGAGCCAAAGGCAGACACTCAACCGACTTAGCCACCCAGGTGCCCTATTATGTTCCTGTCTAAATGGTCCTCCCATCATTAACTTTTATCACCTTGGATTTTTTTTTTCTTTAAATCTGGTTATAATACAGCAATTACTGATAAACAGCTTTGTGTCCAGAATATGCAGGAAGTATTTTGACATACCTATTTCTAAGATGATGCCACAAGGGTAAACACAGGAATCAATCCTCAGAGCCTGCAGAGGTCCCAGGCTGTGGCTGGGAAATGGTATTCTGGCAGTGAGGGGAGAGGTCCGTTTGCTTAGTGTAACGTGTGTACAACTGTGCGTAGCACACACTGGTCGTGCATGGCCATCCCCCGCCTCCAGGGGTTTATGGTAGAGGAGGCCAAGACATGCACGTTTGCCAAAGTGCCTTTTTCAGTTAACTCACTGCTTACTCTATCCCTGGTCCAATCTCTAGGCCTGTGGAAAACTCATTTTGTTTTGAGCGCAGCTGGAATCTTCCCTAGTTTGACTGGCTTCAGTCACTTACGTTGAGATTCACCCCAGTGGCCTTACCTAATAGCCTTGACAGACCCTGGCTCCTCTGCTTTATGCTCAGAACTTAAAAGAGTTGGAAGGAAACTTCCATGCAGGAGAGGGGACCACAGCCTAGACTCTGGTTTACTCAGGAGCCCTCTAGTGTCTTCTCCGCTGGCTCATCCGTTGTTTTATCCCATGAATCCTTTCTCCCCAGTCCCTGGTTTACAAGAATCTCTTGACATGGCATTGTTATTTCTCTTAAATCCAGAGACTATTGGCCCTTTAGGGTTGAATTCCTGTTCTTTCTGACTGTTGTATTTCATGATATATTCCCATCAGTCCCCTCTACGACCTGTAAAAAGGGAAGCCTCGGTGTCTATAGCTCTAGGACCAAATCTCAGGCTGAGGTGAACTTTTTAAACTCATCCAGCACCTTTCTTACTCAGAGCTTGGATCTTCTCAGAACCTAAATCTGGGCCACAGAACCAGGATGGCCTGTTTACAGTTAGACAGACTCCAACTGGTTTTTGAGATACTTCTAAACTTTCCCCCAAGTACAGACTACTTGATGTACATATGACTCTTCATAACTTTCCTATCAGTGTGGAAATAAAGCTCTTCCTACCGAGATGAAGCTCTGGAGACTGACTTTTCCCGAGGCCACATAGTTGAGTTGGAAATTTCCAGTCATGTGCTCTGAGGCCCATGTATAGGACAGCCTTGGGTTTCTTCATTTTCACTTACAGAAGTAATCTATCCTTATCACATAAACTTTGAATTACAGCTATAAAATAGAAATAAGTAGCTAACATTTGTTGGGCCCTTCCTACCTGGCCCTAAGCTAAGCATTTCTCATTTCTTCTTCGCAAAACTCTATGAAGTATGGGCATTATTACTGCCATTTCTACTGGAGGGAACCGAAGTGCAGAGAAGCTGGATTGTTTCTCTTACAACACGGCTCACCCAGGGCTCGGCCCCCGTCAGGCAGCGCTGTGCCTGCAGCCCCCGCTCTCTGTTGCCTTTCAGATGGCGAGCGGCTGCAGCTGCAGGATGAGGAAGACGACCGCCTGTGCCGTATCTGCATGGACGCAGTCATCGACTGTGTCCTGCTCGAGTGCGGGCACATGGTCACCTGCACCAAGTGTGGCAAGCGCATGAGCGAGTGTCCCATCTGTCGGCAGTACGTGGTGCGCGCTGTGCACGTGTTCAAGTCCTGAAGCCAGGCTCCATCCCAGGCATTTCAATGTACAGAAGCGACTGGAGGCTGAGTGTTCAAAGGCTGAAACTAGTTTAAAAAATGATTTTCACTACTAACTGGGGACAGAAAGATTCCTGCTACGTGGTGGTGACGTTGGTCTGCACCATACGCCCGCCAGCCTGTGGCCAGGCCGATTCCCAGGTCGTGCGGGGCTCCATCCCATGTCCATGATCACTAATCGCTGACGAAGTCAGACTTACAGCATCAGCTCCTGCTCTCTTTGGAGAACGTTTATCCTGTTCTCTTATTTCTCCTTCGTCCTCTTTTTAACTTAAACTACTCAGATGTTTGAAACTTCTGTTCTCTTTGGATGAGATCACGTCCACAAGTGGCCGACAGGGTACACACTGAGCAGTGGCCCCTCTGAATGGTCACTTTATGAGTCATGTAGATTTTAAATGCTACTATTTGATGAATGTAAGTTTGCACATTGTTGCTATTTCTGCGTTTAAACATAATTGGGAACAGCCGACATTCTGTAGTCAACTTGCCAGGGCCTTAGACTCAACATGTCCATTTCTGTTCAGGTACAGCTTTTTAGAGCAAGGGCTGCATCTAGCTTCTTTCGTTAGAGAAGTGTGTGTGTGAAATTCTTTTTTTTAATGTGTAATCAGTTTACACTGTTTTGTATAGTCAAAGTGTATTTTCAGTGCTACCGCTAGCTAATTTGAACTTTAGGAATAAAATTAGATTTTAAGAAATGCTTTTGCTTACATTGTCCTAGTCAGTTCCTAATTCACTTGGGTACAGCACGAATGGGGGTCTGCGTCCGGTCTGGCACCCTTCTTCGCAAGAGACGGGAGCACCTTCAAAGACGTGCAGTCTTTGCTGCTGACGTACCAGTAAGCTTAACTACGGACTTGCTGTTTCCTGTGACCAGGTATTGTGCTGGGTGCTTTCTAGTTCTCTCCAGCATTCTGAAATCGGTTGCCTTGCTTTGCAGATGGGGAACTTCTGAGAAATTAAAGAACTTGTCTAAAATCTTAGAAAGTCGCTGGGACACTTGGCTGGCTCAAAGAGCATACGACTCTTGATCTCAGGTCATGAGTTCGAGTCCTGAGTTGGGAGTAGAGATTACTTAAAAAGTGGGTGAATTATTTGGTATGTGACTGTCTCTTAATAGCGCTGTTACCAAAAAAAGTGGTAATAAAATATTTGATACTTTAAAAAGGAAGTGGCTAATGTCAGGATGTGAACCTGGCTCTGATGCTAATGTTTTCTTAACTCTTCCACTACCACCCAGCAAATGAGAAACTGGACATGGGCTTATGGAGAACGGTTCCTAGGACATGAATGATCTGAAATCGCTTTACTTTCACATCTAACTCCAGCCAGGGTGGTGTTTGGTTGAAACCAACTGTGGACTCATGCCCACTGGTAGTGGGCAGGTATGTTTTTAAGAAATGCCTAACATCTCAGCTGAGGCCTATTGGGTTTTATTTTTTGACTCTGCAGTGAATAGCGCACATGCCTTTAAGTGCTCAGGATCCACAAGTCAGTCAACAAATCTGAAGATTATAGCAAGGGAGGCAGATAGTCTGCCCCTGGGTGTAGGGGGGAAAGTTTGCCTAGTTGTGAAAAAAAGCATGCCTTCCCATGTCTTCTGGTTTTGAGGGTCAAAGCGTGCAAACCCAGGCCTCGTGGATATTTCAAAGAACCTTCTCTCCTGTTTGCCTACAGAGCCCAGGGTGGGTGTTGGCCACAGTTCATGGTAAGCAGCCTGAGCAGATCATTACCTCACCACAGAAGCAATAAAACTCACCCCCTGCCGAAGCTTTAGGAGCACTTACCCAATCTATACCTCTCGTGAGAGTGGGAACTCCAGAAATTCAACCTTGCCCACAAATCGCTGATTTGGTGGAAAGTCGTCTTCAAAGCCTGGCCAGCAGGTGATAAACACACTAGAGTAGAAGCTGAGCAGCAGGTGCTGGATTATCTTAAATTAGAAAATTGAGATTCATTTGTACATGGCCTCAGCTTCAAACAGCTTGTTTGGTGTTTCCTCTTGGATTTATAGAAGTTGTCTCAGGTACTTGTTAGCAAGAGAACAAAAAACTCTTAATGGTGTCTTTTAAAATTTTATTTGTCAGAGAGCACACAAGCAGGGGGAGCGGCAGGGAGACAGAGAAGCGGACTCCCCACTGAGCAGGGAGCCCGATGCAGGACTCGATCTTGGGACCCCGGGATCACGTACTGAGCGGAAGGCAGACACCCAACCGACTGAGCCACCCAGGCGCCCCTTAATGGTGGATTTTTTTAAGGTAGTGTTTTGAATTAATCTTGGTTTAGTGAGTAGCCAACAGAAATTTTTAGCCTAACAGGCTTGACAACTCACAATACTGACTTGTTTGGCAGAGGGCAACCATGTCTCCCTGCAATGTACGTTTTCTAGCTGGCATGCTGTCTCTTTAATTTTTTGAACAGGTAATATATGGATAAAAGTCTGAAGGTCTACAGTGGAATACAGTGCTGTTCCCTTGCTCCCATCCTCACAATATAGGATAGCATTTGATGCTTTGGACATGCCATGGTGTTTCATCCTTTGTAAACCTCAGGTTCCCTAGAGGAAGGAGGGACGGAGCGGAGCCTCTTTTCTGGATTAGGAAGCTGCGATCTAATCCATGAAGCACTGCCTCTGGCTTATGGTCCTTTTTTGGCTTCATCAGTTATGGTCTATGCACTCAGAGCAACTATTTGCAAGCATTTAGCTCAGGCTGGCCTCATCTAAAGCTCATTGTTTTTTTGTGTTGTTTTTTTTTAAAGATTTTACTCGTGAGAGACAAAGAGGCAGAGGCAGAAGCAGGGTCCCCGTGGAGGGAGCCCAAGGTAGGACTTGATCCCAGGACCCTGGGATCGTGACCTAAGCCGAAGGCAGATGCTTAACCGACTGAGCCACCCGGGTGCCCTTTACTATTATTTGTATTTTTATTTTCTTTAAAGATTTTATTTGACAGAGAGAGAGTGGAAGAGAGAGCCAAGCAGAGGGAGCGGCAAGGAGAGGGAGAAGCAGGCTCCCGGCTGAGCAGAGAGCCTGACCCGAGGCTCCATCCCGGGACCCTGGGATCATGACTGACTGAGCCACCCAGGTATCCCTAAAGCTCATTTTTAAAAATAACAGGTCTGGGGCGCCTGGGTGGCTCAGTTGGTTAAGCGGCTGCCTTCGGCTCAGGTCATGATCCCGGAGTCCCGGGATCGAGTCCCGCATCGGGCTCCCTGCTCGGCAGGGAGTCTGCTTCTCCTTCTGACCCTCCTTCCTCTCATGCTCTCTGTCTCTCATTCTCTCTCTCTCAAATAAATAAAATCTTTAAAAAAATAAATAAATAAATAAATAAATAAAAATAACAGGTCTGTACCGAAACTGTAATGGGGTATCTTTGACTGGTTTGTTCAGGACACCCAGGGGAGCTCATATGCGACCACTATAGGATGGTGGCCTGCCTCAAGCCTGGAGAGACCAGTGTCTTGGTTCTGAGGCATGTCCCTCTGGTAGCTTTGGCTCCCCAGCCCTGGCAGCCCTCTCTGCCTCTTCTTGGCAGACCTGCGGACTCCTGGAAACATTACAGGAGAAACAGGGCTCTCCAGCCCCAGTGACTGTTCACCTGGAGAACACGGTTATCCTTAAAGCAATTCCCAGAGAAGAGGAGGCGCTTACTGGACATCAGGGTAACACTTATTTGGAAGTCCGGAGAACTCAGGCTGGCCTCTGGGCGGGAGGGTTGCTCCATGATGAATGAACAGGCTTGCAAAAGTAAGCCACACTTTTATAAATAAACCATAGCGTTGGGCCCCTGGTTGGCTCAGTTGGTGAAGTGTCTGCCTTCGGCTCAGGTCATGATCCCAGGGTCCTGGATGGCTAGTCCCACGTTGGGCTCCCTGCTCAGTGGGGAGTCTGCTTCTCCTGCCCCCACGCCTGGCTGGTGCTCTAATAAATAAAATCTTAAAAAACAAACAAAACATAGTGTTCAACGAATCTTACCTCTTTAAAGTGCATCTCCCGAGTTCAGTTTTGGGGTGTAACAGCTGCAGAGGTCTCCAGTTTGCATCAAAGGATCTCTGGGTTTAAACTGACAGGCGGCATGAGACTGGGTGGGATCTAAAACCATTTTGTGGCAAAAAAAAGGGGGGGGGGCAACAAATTACGGAGGAAGGAAGGTGGGTTATCTTCTCCATTTTCGGATTCACTGGAGCCGTCCTTTCCAAAGGGGAGAAGGTTGTAAGACCCTTCTAAAAAAATTCTGTGATCTGAAAGGCCTTCTCCCTGGTTTGTGTGTCTCCAGTTGGAGACGTCCCCTCACAACCATGTGCCTCCTGCCGCCCTGGCCCAAGAGTCGGCTTCTCCCTCGCCCGCTGGCCCCAGTGCGTCAGTGGCCTCCAGGGAGAGGCTGAGGAGAGGACAGCCCCCCCCACCGCGCCCCTGGGGCCGTGGCAGTTCTTTCCGGCAGCCCCGCAGGTAAGCCACCTGCCGTCGGGCCGGCGCACACAGGCCGCGCTTCTCTGCAGACGGAGCTAGGGTGTTCATACCGGTGTCGAGCCCGCTGCCTCTGGACTTCTCAATCCAATTCCGAGGCCACTTGAACAGAAACTCTCCAAGGCCAAGAGTGCTTTTTTGTACAATTGTTTATACAAATTCAACAAAGGTAAAACCGCATCGGGGAAGGTCTAGGAAAACACCACCTTACAACAATGGCACCGATGAAGGCGTAACTTGACAGCGCGGAAACAGCCACGTTCTCAACTTTGAACGAGAACTCAACTCACTTCAAGGGAGAGAAAAAAAGGAAAAGAAAGGCTATGTTGGATCATTTATTCTACTTCTTGACCCACTGTATAAATTAGATCTGTGTAGAGTACAAGAGCTCATGCCGGCGCAAAACCCTCCTGA
Organism: Leptonychotes weddellii; assembly: GCF_054177405.1. Lineage (NCBI taxonomy): Eukaryota > Metazoa > Chordata > Mammalia > Carnivora > Phocidae > Leptonychotes > Leptonychotes weddellii. The sequence goes on from NC_138381.1 coordinate 75,149,077, forward strand.
GTGCAAAGGCTGAAGTCTGAATTTTAAAATTTTGAGAAATGGGTGAATTCTATACAGAGGAAAGTTGGCAAAGTGTCTTACTTCGACTATAATTAACATATATCCACATGCTTATGTAATTCTTGACGTGCAAAGCAGGCTCTCAACTTCCAGTTAAACATGCTTTTAATTGGAAGGTCTTCACCTGCTTTGCCAGCTCTGGGCACGTGTGGAGACGATTATTTGTATCGATGAAGTACAGGTTAAGTTCTCTCCTACCTTAAGGAAACCAGGAAAGTTGGCAATCTCAAAACAATAAAAACACAGGTATGCATTCAAACCTTGCATAAATAACTTTTAAACAATTTGTACAAAAATAGTTCTGCATAATGTAAGATGTAACAAAACCAAACAAACAAAAAGTGTCACAACGGCAGCAGATGTGGTGTGTGGTCCACTTGATGTTGACACCGCCCCCCGGAGTTGAAAGGAATGAGGCGTCCAAAACCAAAACACCACCACCATCCAAACTCCTAAGCTCATGCTTCAGTAAGAGAATTTCTTCAACATCCATCCTCCTCTCCCGTGGGAATGTCTTCTTGATAAAGGCTGCCTTTAGAAATGGTCCAGAAAGCAGTGCAGTTATAATTCAGAGAGCCCAAAGCGAAGTGTCCGGTTCACTCATCCCCCACACAGGTGGTGGAACGGCTTCTCCCTCAGCAAGACTTGTTTCAAGTTCCGAATTGAAAATAAAAGCCCTAGTTTCTGTAAAGTTTTTTCCCCTCCCCGGCTGTGTCCCCTCCCCCCACCCACCCCTTATTTACATACTTGTCCTTGGACTAACTCAGTTTCTGCAGGAGTTTTTCTTCCACTTGCCCAAACTGGACACTCACAGACATCTCAGCTATGAACTGCTCACAGCCTTCCTTGGTCACCTGCTTGCAGTACCTCAGGTCAATATGACAGATATTTCCACAGCGTTTGAAGAAGGACAGGCACTGGTCAGTAACCTTATTGCAGTCTGCAGGGAAGAGGAGACAACGTGAGGTGGAGGGACTGTAGACAGAGGCCACAGGCCCCTACCGCCCCGCCCCCCCCCCAAACCCCAGCACCGAGCAATGAAGAAACAGGACAGAGCCCTTGAGCATAGTCCAGTCCCTAGTGCCCTAGGGAGAACTGCACTTGCTGGAAAATTCTCATTAAATGGGGAATTGTTCCAACTACCAATTATAAAGGTTCATGTATGCTTGAAAAGCATTCAGACTTCCAAGTAAAATCACTTACAAGCTTAAATCATTGCCTCTTTATATGTATATATTCTCACATAAATAGGTCTCCTGTCTATGCTGTTTAACAAAGACAGGATCACACGATATATTAAATAGCTTGCTTTTCCTATCTAATTTATTGTCGGTAAGTCCTCCCTGTGACGCTATTGTGCACTTATCGGCTTATTCCCTTCAGATCAGTTCCGGGGGAAGGTAGGGAGCAAAGGGTGAGAGTGAGAACATCTGTATGGTCATCTTGGGATCCTTTTCCCTGATATGGGCACCAGGGCTTTCAAGCGAGGCACAGCGTGCTCGTGAGCCCCCTTACTAAATGTTTACTGGAAACCCATGCAGAAGACCTGAGTGCTAAAAGGGGCTGGCGAGATTCTGTTGACGGCGAGCAAACCCAGAACTTGGAATCCTTCGTCATGCCCTCACTTAGAGACACGCTCTTCTACCCATACTCTATTAATTTATATTTTGCTTTTACCACCCTCTTTGGTTTTAGAACTGAATCCATAGTCAACTGGCTTCAATGCCAGTTAGCATCCAACTGGGGCTCAGAGCTCCCCCTCTGGGCCAGATAAATTCCTTCATCTCTGGTGTTCAGATGGAGGCCTCACTTTCTCATCACTAGCATCTGCACTTTCCTTTTTCCATTCAGGGGAGTAGGAATGAAAACAGTGCAGGCAAACTATCAAAATAATACAGCCCTAGTGTAGGCCTCATGATTATCCACGTCCCAGGGTTGGAGGTGGCATAAAGAAGTAAACAAGTTCAGCCAAGTTGCAGGATACAAAATGAACACGCAAAAATCAGTTGCATTTTTATACACTAGCATTGAACAATCAGAAAATGAACAATTCCACTTACAGTAGCATCAAAAAGAATAAAATACTTAGGAATAAGTTTAACCAATGAAGTGAATGACTTTTTACACTGAAAACTGAAAAAGTGCTGCAAGAATTTAAAGATACAAATGGAGAGCTACCCCATATTCATGGGAAGACTTAATAGTGTTAAAATGTCAAAATGTCAACACTACTCAAAGCGATCTACAGATTCAGTGAAGTTGCTATAAAATACCAACAGCATTTTTTTGCAGAAATACAAAATCCATCCTAAAATTCATGTAGAAATGTAAGGGATCCTGAATTGCCAAAGCAGTCTAGGAAACAAAATTGTTTTCAATTCTCCTGACTTCCAAACTCACTACAAAGCCACAGCATATTACCAGCATTAAGGTCATACAGACAAAGAGCCCAGAACTGACAGCCCAGAAATTAAACCCTTGCATCTTCGAAGATTTCTGGCAAGGTGCCACAACCACTTAGTGGGTAAAAGACAAAGTTTTCAACAAATGGTGCTGGGAAAATTGGATATCCATATACAAATGAATGAAGCTGGACCTTCTACCTCATACCATACACAAAATTAACTCAAAATTATTTAGACCTAAACACAGGAGCTAAAATACTGTATGACTTTGAATTAGTCAAAAAAGTTTCTTTCGTTTTTCTTTTTTTAAAGATTTTGAGAGACAGAGCATGAGCAGGGGAGTGGCGGGAGGGGCAGAGGGAGAAGCAGTCTCCCCACTAAGCCAGGGCTTAATCTCAGGACCCTGGAATCATGACTGGAGCTGAAGGCAAACACGTAACTGACTGAGCCACCCGGGCGCCCCTGAATTTCTCAATGGTTTCTTAACACCACACCAAAAACACAAAAAGAGACTGAACTAAACCAAAGTTAAAAACATTTATGCAAACGGCACTACAAGTGAGTGAAAAGACAACACAAAAAATGCGCAGAAGTATTTGCAAATCATGTATCTGATAAGAGATTAATATCCAGAGTATATATATAAAGAACTACAACTTGGGGCACCGGGGTGGCTCAGTTCCGACTCTTGATTTCAGTTCAGGTCATGATCTCATGGTTGTGAGATGGAGCCCTGCATTGGGCTCTGTACTGAGCATGGAGCCTGCTTCGGATACTCTCTCTGTTTCTGCCCACCCCTGGCTTGTGCACGTGCTCTTCTCTCTGCAGAAGAGTGGTGTTTCAGTCTCTGATGGTAAGAGAGAAAGTCTCTGGTCTGGGCACCATCTGGCACAGCAGGCTGGGGCACCCAGCCAAAATCAGGGTCTATGGGGAAACTTCCCTGCTGATTGTTGAGATCCCCCAGCCTCCTTCCCTTGCCAGGCCCTAGGACACCGGGCAGCCTAGCTTGCACCCTCCAGTTGGGAGGTCAAAGAGAATCGTTTTGGCAGCCCTCACCAGCTCAAGAGAAGTCTGAAAGATCTCACATCTGAGTTTCCCCAAAGAAACAACCCATGCTGACCACACACTGACTGATGTCCACAGCCTCCGGTCACCCCAAAGTGGACAACCACACACTGACACTAAATCCGAGGAGGATCTCCCATGAGGGCCACTGACTACGTCTGAAGGAAAAAGTATATGCAGGGAGAAGAAAATAAAACTATCAATATCCTCAGGATGGATCTAAGAAACAAGAATAAGCCTCTTTACAAAAGTACAAAGAACAGGTGAGGGGAGAGGATGGGGGGATGTAGGGGGAGGGTGTGAGTTCAGTGAATAAAATAAAGCTGGAAAATTAAAAATACAGGTTGAACCATATGAAACTGCCCATGTTTTGACTGTTTTTGACCTACATAAACAACAGCAATAAAAACCGGGGCACCTGGGTGGCTCAGTCGATTAGGTGTCCGACTCTTGGTTTTGGCTCAGGTCATGATCTCAGGGTCGTGGGATCGAGCCCTGCATTGGGCTCACACTCAGTGGGGAGTCTGCTTGTCCCTCTCCCTCTGCTCCTCCCCCCACTTGCTCTCTTAAATAAAAAAAAATCTTAAAAAAACAAAACACTATGAATTGTGTGATAAAGTAGAAGAAAATTCCCAGAAAAGCAAGAAAAAAGAAGACACGATGGTGGAAAACAGGAGGAAAAAAAAAAGGGTATCAGAGCACTAGTTAATACAGAGAAAACAGAAGAAAAGGAAATTAAGAATTAATTCAAGGAAATTTCCCAGAACTGAAGGACATTTGTTTCTAGATCGAAAGGGCTCATGAGTGTGCTGCATGAAAAGATTGAAACCAAGGCTCATCATCAAAAATTACAGAAAACTAGGGGCACCTAGGTGGCTCAGTGGGTTAAGCCTCTGCCCTAGGTCATGATCCCAGAGTCCCTGGATGGAGCCCCACATTGGGCTCCCTACTCAGTGAGGAGTCTGTTTCTCCCTCTCCCTCTGCCCCTACCCCTGCTCCTTCGCTCTCAAAATAAACAAAACCTTTTTAAAAAAATTACAGAAAAATAGAAACAACGAAAATATCCTAACAAACTTCCGAGTAGAGAAAATATTCACCGAAGGATGAAGTATCAAGTGGTTCTGGATTAGACTCTGGAAGGCAAAGAAAAAGGAGCAATGCCTTCCACTTTTTTTTTTTTTTAAAGCCATGAATTTTTTTTTTTTTTTACGTTTTTATTTATTCATTTGAGACACAGAGATAGAGAGCATGAGCAGGGAGAGAGGCAGAGGGAGAAGCAGGCTCCCTGCTGAGCCAGGAGCCTGATGTGGGGCTCGATCCCAGAGCCCTGGGATCATGATCTGAGCGGAAGGCAGACGCTTAACCATCTGAGCCACCCAGGCGCCCCTGCCTTCCACTTTCTGAAACAACATGGTTCCTAGATCCAGCTAAGCTATCAATTAAATGTGAGGGAATAACATTTTGGACAAAAATGTGGGATCAAGGAAAGTGGGGACCCTACACAACACACAGACCAAGAAAATTTCTAGGATGGTAGTGGGAGACAGTCCCAGGCTGAACAGAAGGCAGGAGTCTGGGAGAAAGTCCAGAAAGGAGGGCTCCTGCAGAAACTGGTCAGGGCCAGAGGGATTTGTGTGGGGGCAGAACAGTGCTCGAGTCTGGTGCAGAGTCCGCTTAGAGACTAAGCAAAAAAGAGGCAATTATTGGGGGGTAGCAGGATGGGTTAGCCTGGTGATGGGTATTAAGGAGGGCACGTTCTGCATGGAGCACTGGGTGTTACGCGCAAACAATGAATCATGGAACACTACATCAAAAACTAATGATGTAATGTATGGTGATTAATATAATAAAAAAAAAAGGCAATTATTATTAACTCCAGGAAAAAAAAAATTTGTGCGAGAAGGGAAATGTACTTACAGTACACTATTTAGCTCAACAGTGGACAGTACTTACGTGGCCATAAAAAGATAGAGACTTAACTGTGAATTAGAAAGATAAGGCGAGGAGAAGATGTAAGAATAGTAATCCTTGTGTTCTACACAGCAAGCTGATAAATACAGCATGCCCGAGTGGAAAAAGAAAATCAAGAAATAGCAACATAGGCTTGCTGTGTGGAAGTACAGACACTGGAAGAAAGATTTTAAGGCAGTTGTGTGTGTATGGGGTGGGGGGGGGATCAGGGGAAGAGAAGGGAAGGGCCTGCCTTGTGCACCCAAATAAATATTCTGCGGTGAAATTCAGCCTGAATAACAAAAGCTGGACAACTGTGACTTCACTCTGTTACTAGAGCAGATCCTGCAAGTTCATGGATCCTGAAGCATGTCCACTGTCCTCTATTTTGTGCCACAGACTTAACTTTTATCTTTAGTTATACTGATGGCAAGGGAAAACTTTGTAAAAAGAGACGACTCTCAAAGAGACTGGGTATAGACATCTGCCGCCACGGACGGCAGAGCCCTTCACCGGGACGCGGAGCTCCCTGTACAGAGACGAAGGGAGGGCCTTCGTGGAAAAGCAAATGCAGCAGCGGGTTTCCACACGCGCAGGCACTGCAGGGGAGGAGGACTGATCCTGGGATCTCTGCCCCACGGCCGGGGGACTCCTAGTAGAGAGTCACCGCAATGCCCAGCCCCGCCCAGGCCCTTCTCCCCAGGGGGGAGCATCCATGCAAGACCACGCGGGGAGCCAGCAGAGCTCTCTTCTCCGCCTCCACAGGGAGGGACAACCCTTGCCACCAAAACTCCCCGAGGAGGAGGAGGAGGAATGGCTTCCTAGGTAGAGAACAGTCTCGTACCGCCAAACCTCCCCATTCCTCAAGTGTGGCACAGTTGACAGGCACGTGTGTATCTACCATGCATGAAGTGAAGGTGTCCTTTATTAGTTGCTAATTTCTGGAGGAAAAAAGTGTTTTTTTAGGTCTTGTGTAAATCTTACATACACAATCTGACATCCTAAGCAATGAGACCAGATCTGGCTGAGCTGGGCGGAGGGGGTGCCGCGCTCTCTGTCCAGCTTGCCATCAGTCACGGCCCAGGCCTCGCAAACCGACTCCAGCCCATCAGCAAGTAGAGTGAGGATCCTGCAGACGCAGAACCCCGGTGCCAGCTGCAGAGTTTTCTCCCCTCCGACAGGCCCCTGATAGCGGGGTCAGGGGGGTGCACATAAGTGCGGACAATAGCAACAGAAACCAAGCTACTTCATCGGTCCAGCCTGCCCGGCCTCACCGCCTGCCGCTGTCCTGCTCCCCTCTGTGCAGCGTGAGCCAGCCGGTCTGCACCACCCGGGAGAAGCTCCTCAAGTCGGTATTTTGGGTCAGGAACCACGGCTCTGTGCTCTGGCTGCTACCAGCACCGTTTCTTGGCAGCAAGTATTAGCAATCCAGCAGTAACTGCTGTGTTTCATGTTTCTCCTCCGGCCTAGGCCGTCTGTCTGTGTTGTTACAGATCTGTCGTCACCCTAACACCAGGACCCTCTGAGAGCAGGCACACAAACTATTTCCCCACGAATGTGAAGGTCCCAGCCTGTCCCCCAGGGTCCCAGAAAGACCCTGCTGGATGCCCCCGACTGACCTGATAGGTTGATTTCGGTTAAGGAGTCTCGGGTGGTGGTGCCCACAGCAGTGAGCAGGTTGATGGACTGGTCAGTAACATGGTTACAGTAACTAAGGTGGAGCTTGGAGAGCAGGGGCATGTGGCGTATGATGAGCCGCAGGGAGGCGTCCGTGATGTCCAGGCCTGCTAGACGCAGCTCCACAATGTTCCGGAGCTTGCTCCGATTGTCCATCTGACCTGAGGGGGCAGGAAGGAGGGAGGCAGCATGTCGACCTGACCGGGGAGATCTGGCCCCACTAACCTAACACTAGAAGGCCGACCAGCCACGTGTCACGCTGGGGTTTCACTTGGCCATTGAGTATTTCCCCACACTAGTTCCTACATTTAAAAATCTAAAGATTCCACATCAAATCTCACACTTCTGGAGTCTTGAAAAATCCGAAACACAGCCCTCACTCTACCCAGCAGTACTCAGCCAGTTGGGGCAGGACAGCACGGCATCTCTGGATCACCACGCTTTCCTTGTGTAAGTGACAGGTGGGGAGCAATGACTCGCAACCCGGCCCAGGAAGGCTCCCTCTTGGGACCCCATCTCTAACTACACTGACCCCCGTGCTTATGGGGGCTTAAAGCCAACGAAGGATAGATGAACAGAGAAGCAGTCAGATGCACGCGAAGACCCCCCAGTGGAGTCTCGGCGTGCAAAGAAGCCTTTGCTCTCACGCATCGCTTCTACTCCTGAAAGTGCCCGAGAACATGTCAGCCGGGACAATCTCTGCACCTTCTGGGAAAGGGCTGAGACCAGAGGAGGCTTGAGAACACATGCACCAGGTGGGGCCTGTGGTGAAAACCAGATCCAATGGCACAGCCTGGTCACACCGCCTCTAAGCTGACCCCCTTGGGCACGCCCTGGGCCTGGCCACTCACCTGGCCTGTTATCTGTGGGTGGGGACAGGAGATCCCGCATCTGGGCATCCTTTAGTCCTTCTACCCACTGGACATCCAGGGTCCGGAGCAACGGACAGCTAGAGCTACAGAGAGCTGAGACCGCGATCCATGAGCAGCCTGACAGCACCAAATCTCGGAGCCCTGGGGGACAGAGGTGGCAGGTCAGGAGATGCACCCTAGCCCCCACCACTGCACCTCTGGGGTCCCTGGCCCAGTGCTCACCAGGCAACCGGTTGATGAGCCAGCTCAGCTGTTTCTTGGAGATATTGGTCCAGCTGAGGTCCAGGGAGACAGGCTGCCGCCGGATGATGCCACTCAGCATCAGGGGTGTGATGGACTTGCAGTGGTTCAGATCGATGCGGGTCCATAACCGCTTATCGCAGCACCTGGGGGCCAGGCCCAGCAGAGGGGGCATCATCAAACTTGGGGGCTCTGGCTGTGGCAACTTCCCCACTACCAAGTTCGGGGGTGGGGGACTCCCTAACTCCACCCTCTGGATCCTTCGTTTAACGCCTGTCCTGCCCACACCTGGGCACCTTTGCTCTGACTGCCACGGGCCCCCATGGGAGAAGCAAGTACCTGCTCTGCATTAAGTATTTACTGGGGGCTTTACTACACCCCCTACAGGCCACTTCTCACAACAGTGCTCTAGGCAGACATCGTATTATACCCTTTTGCAGGTGAAGGTAAGTAACCTGGCAAAGGCCAGAAAGCTAGGAAATACCAAAGCTGAAGTTAAGATCAGTAACTGGAACCCTTGCTTTGAACCTGGGCTACCTCTTTAAGGACAAGGACTCCACCTGGTCCTTAGCTCAGCTTCCAAGGGCTGAATCAGGCAATCAACTAGGGTTCACCTCTTCTGACAAGACCAGCGTGACCAAATTGCTGTAGCCACCCGGAACTCTTTGAGAAGAATTAAGCTGGACTGAGCTTAGAAGGAAAGAAAGATCACCACGATGACTAAGGTGGGGACACATACCCCGCATGTGCCATTCCCGGGCTAGTCTAAGCCTGAGCCTGGAGCCCGACACCGGGCCAGTCCCTCACTGCCTCCCCATCCAAGCTCAGCCAGCGCCCCTCACCAGCGGTTCCAGGTCCTGCAGACCCGCATGCAGACACACAAGTCTTGGTGGCTGAGGTAGCTGAAGACGGCCATCCACACCTCCCTGTGCATCACATGGGCCGCCCCATCATCCAGGGGCAGCGAGTCAGGCGGGGGGCTGATGGGGGGTGGCCGAATCACGTGTCGCTCCATCTGGATGCACTTGGGTGGGGACACGGAGGGAGGGGGCCGGGAGATGACACGGGGTGGGCTGCGCAGGCCGGGCCCCAGCTGGTGCCGCAGCTCCCGAGGGGTGCCGGTGAGCCCCTTGCTGAAGCGGTGGGGGCGCTCACAGAGGCCCAGGGGCCGCTTGGGCTCCTCACTCTCACTCTCAGGCTCTGACTTGATGGGCTGGTGGTTCTCATTGGCCAGGCTGTTCTCCGTCTTCTGGATCTCTTGGTTCAGCTCCTTGCTCAGCTCCTTGCTCAGCTCCTTGGTGGGAAGCCGCCTTTTCCTGCGTATCTTTACCTTTTTCTTCTCCTCGGGGCCCTCTGCCCCCTCCGTGCTGGGCCCAGCGGTAGGGGAACTGGAGCGGGAGTGGTCGCTTTCCCGGGCCTTGGGGGGCGCCTCGGGCAGGTCATCCTCCGGCTCCTGCTTGAAGCGCCGGAGAGGCTTGTTGGCAAGAGCCATCCGGTCCTCGGCGTTCTTCCAAGACCGCCGCTGAGGGAGGAGGGGGAGCGAGGGCAGCTAAGCCCCTAGGCTCAGGGCTGCACCCACCCAGGCCTCTCCACCCTCCCATGTGGGACCCACTGACCCAGGGGCAGGTGTGGGGGGGGAGGGGAAGATAGGAGAATGGAAGACGGTACCTTTTTCCTGAAAAGCTTATCTTCTTTGCCAGGTTTTAGCTGTCACAGGAATAAAAAGCATGCAGAGCTTGCTCCCAGGGTTCATGGGATTTGGTCCCCTCTACCCCCAACCCCACCACGAAACCACAGTCTCTGGAGTAGGGGCTGGAGGATCACTTTCCCCCAAATCCCATCTCTACTGTGACTGATAGACAGTGGGCCCTCCCTGCTGCTTTTAAGAGAAGTTAGAAGGGAGAAATGTGGTCGAACTGTTCCCACCCAACCGACCTCCCACCCTTGGACAAACCCTGAGATGTGTACTGGCCCACTGAGGTCAGACCTGGCCCTGGGAGCCAGTCCTGGAGGCAGGGCCTGCGGGGTTCCCAGCAGAGCCTTAATGGCTGGAGCTGGGAAGACAACCAGGCGCCACCTCGTGGCCGAAGCGGGAAAGGCCGGTGGGCGGAGCGGGGCCGCCAGGATCCTCCGAGGTTCCCAGATCCACAGGGCTTCCCCGCAGCAGCTTCAGCTTCCCAGGCTCCTCGCCAGAACCACGAGCCAGCGATCCGGGACTGGGGCCTGGGAAGCTGCGGCGGCTGCGGCAATGGGCTTCCCGGGGGGAAGGGGATCGCGGGGGCGGCCCGGGAACTCGCAAGTCCCCAGGGCCTCGGGAGGGCGGGGCGACGTGGGAGCACCTGCTGCTGGAAGTAAGTGAGACTGGATCTCCACCAGGGGCTGAGGCTGCTGCCTAGAGGGGGCCTCGGCGAGAGGTGAGAGGAGGAACCGGGGGACGTTTGCAGCGTCGAGGCCTAAAGGGGTGGGAAGAGGAGTGACTTGCTGGTTTTCCCCTCCTTTCTTTTGGGCCGGGCTCTCATGACTTATGTGACCTACTCAGGGCAGCCAGAGGCCACGACCCCGAGTTCTCCCCGCTGCCCATCCCCGCCCCCGCCCGTGCGCCCCGCACACAGGACCAGCCAGGCCACCCCTCGCTGCCCAGCTCCTCCCAGTCCGTACTCGCTTGCGTCCACTCAGCTCTTGGGGCTTCTCGTATTTCCGCTTCCTCCTCAGGTGCACGTCGTCTGTCTTTCGGCGCAGGATGCCGTCCGGGGGCACCTTCTTGGGGTGTTCGTCTGACCTGCGCCGAGGCGCCTCCTCACACTCACTCCTTCGCTTGGCAGGCTCCTGCCCTTCCTTGTTGTCCCGGTTCATCTTCTGCTCCTTGAGCAGGGAGCCGGGCAGGTTGGAGGCATACTTAAAGCCAGGGCCACGCTTTTGCTTGTAGGCCAAAAAGAGAGAAGGAACAAACCAACTGTATATCTTTGGACTTGCCCCCCTCCCGGAACCCGCAGCACCCCACTGGCTGACAGCGCAGGGACAGGCTGCATCTGGCAAGGCCAAGGTCCGCCCCTCCCAGGCTGACCCCTGGGACTTGGAGCCCGGCACTCACTTTCCCGGTCTTGCCGGCGTGGTTACACTTTGGACACTCCCAGCAGTTTGGAAGCTCATCGTTGACCACGCCCTCTGACTCCTTAATCTGCAAAGGACACACGCCAGTCAGCAAGCAGGGAGGGGGAAGAAGATGCCACACCTGCGAGGAACATCAACAGCCCCCTCCCAAATGTCATTTCTAGCCCATCCCTGACCAAAAGAAAACAAAGGTGGCTCAGACAGGTGGCTCTTGATTCTGGCCAGGGGTCAAATCCTAACTTTGCCTCTTACTAGTTCAGTGACCGTGGTGGGCAAATCGCTCCATTGCTGTGGGCCGGTGCCCTCGATCATGAAATGGAATGTACCTGTCTCACCACCGTTCTGCAACAGGTCAGGGAGATAACCTAGGTAAAGCGACTGGCTCAAGGCCTGGCACCCAGAAAGGACCCCACCAATTGTTCAGTCATGGAGCAGCACTGTCCTGGGTGCTAAGTGTGAGCAGCTCCGAGGCGCTGTATCTGATCTGGGAGACTGAAGTCACCAGGCAAATAAACCATGAAGGTCTGACTTCCAAAGGCAGGGAGAAATCACAGTGCCCCCTTCAGAGTGGGAGGTGTGTGCAGGAGGATGAGCCTCCAGACAAACCCCCACTACCACCACGGAGGAACGGAGACATTCCAGAGCTGAGTTAACATCTGGGGCAGGCCGACCTCAAGCTTGCTAAAACACACAAATACACATAGGCTGACAGCTGGGATGATGGGGAGGTGCCAGGCATGATGACATTCTCTGGGGACAGCCCAGAGCAGTCTCTTCCCTTCAGCGGTGGAACCTGTTGCCTAAGACAGGCGGGCACAGCACGGCGGTCCCCACGAGAAGGCAGCCCTGCCCGGGCACACCAAGGGAGCAGGTCCTTAGCACACAGCAACTCTTGACGCAACCACCTGTTGTCACAGGACCCGCCCTCCCCTGGCCCAGGCCTTGTTCTCCCAGAAGCCCGGAGCCAGGATTCCAGCAAGCCGCACAACCACCCAGTCTCTCCCTCTGGTCTGGGTGCAAGACTCTGGGAACTGTCTGTGGTTCTGAGGTATCGGGAGGTGGGGGGTATGTGTTCATTCCCTCGAAGACACGGGGGGAGGTCTGAACTACTCCAGCCTCTTCTTGGCCTCAGCTCATTATCTGACACACAGAGCCCCGCAGACTTGGAGGTCGTCCGGGGAAGGAAGCTCACCGGGCCCCCCAGCATCAGCACCACCGGAGGCCCTCCGTGGGCGTGCTGAGGCGCACGGCCAGAGCCCCCGGGACTGCTCACCTTAAGGCATCCAGGGTGGATGATTTCATTGCAGATGGAGCACTCCATGAGCATGAGGTTAAACTTTCCCTCTTCCTCTTCCACCGTGTCTTCCTTCCCTGCCTCGCCACACACCAGGCACACGGCCGTGTGGGGCAGCACTGGCTGAAGGGCCGGAGAGAGCACAGCCGCGTCAGCAGGGGCCGGGACGGCGGGGAGCAGTGCAGGCCCGCAGGCAGCAGAGACCCGGCCCAAGCCCTGCCCACCGCTCATCCACGCGCTCATTCCCGTATTCGGCCGCTACCGTCTCTGTGGGCCAGATACTCGGTGCCGGGCACAGCACCGAACAAGACAAATGGAAATCTCTGCCATCCTGAGCCTACATGTCAGCGGAGGGAGGCAGACAAACGGAGAACAGCAGCGTGTGTTGTGACAAGGGATATGGAGAAAAATACAGCGAGGCGGCCCAGGGGTGAGGGGGGCAGGGGGGCTCCCTGGAAACACGGAGGCCAGGGCCAGCGTCACCTGGAGGACGGGGCGGGGCGTGACCTGCGCCCAGGCCCGAGGGGGGGCCGAGGCCACACGTCACCAGTGCGATCACCGCACCGTCCCCGCCACCTTTCCAGGGAGGTCCGCGGGGTCAAAACCATCGTCAGAGGAACACTAAGATGTTATCTGCCTTTTCCAGCTATGTTGACATTTGCTCTGGTGAGTGAAACTCTGGCACTCGTCAGGACGGCACTGAGTTAGTCACCGCCGCACACTTACTACAAAGATGGCCAGGTTTCACGGAAGAAGGGCTCTGATGGGGCAGAGAAAGCTCCTTTGACCCTTGAGTACGTAACCTCTTTTAGAAAAGTATTTACTGTTATTGGAGTACGTATCTTTGTAGGGTTGCGCACGACAGAACAGGCGGGACATGCACAGAGCACTAGTGCTGTGCGCCGGAGGCCGGCGCTTATCTCTAGGAAAGACACTCGTGACCACGCTGTGACTGCACTTGGCCATTTTCTCCACAGAACATCATTCTACTTGACAGAATGACCGATTAAAAAAAAAAAAGAGTATTGGCAGATTTCTCAAAGATGAAATGAGCTGGTCACTTCCAGAAAAACAAATTCACAGCATTTGTTACAAAGGATGAAATTCACATTTTAAAACAAAAATTAGAATTTTGGAAAATTTACATCAGCCACCATGAACTGGACAGACTTAGTTCTAAGGAGACTGGTGGTGGTGTTAACAAATGTGATTACTTTTTTTTTTCCTTTTACATTGTATAACACTGTGTGCCCATATTTGGAAAATCTGTATAACTCAGTGAGCCAGTGTTTTCCAAATAACCAATGGACGATGTTGTAACATCATGCATGAGCAAATGAGCTGTTCCGGGGGCAAGAAAGACTAATGAATTTTAATGTAACAGTATGAAAACTTCACTGATACAGTTTCAGATTCCACATTGCAACTAACCTTTAAGAAACTACCACCTGTTGAGTTCCAGCAGAGTATCAGAGATATCCACCACTACCCACCACCACCTGAAAAGACTATGAAAATACCCGCCTCCCCTTTGCAACTACAGATCTGTGTGAGGCCACATTTTCCTCACATAGTTCCTCCAAAACAATGTATTACGACAGAATGAACACAGACACATATGTGAAAATGCAGGTCTTGTCTAATGAACCAAACATAAAAGAAGAGATATACAAAAACATAAAACAATGCCATTCTTCCTAATCATTTTTGTAAAAAATGTTATTTATGTTAACATGTAGTTAAGTCTGTTCTTTTCAAATAAATTCAAAGTTTTTTTTTTAAACTTCTCCGTTTTAATTCTGAATACAGTAATAATAATAACCCACATCAACAAAGCTCTTCGGGGTGCTCATAATTTTCAAGAGTTCCCAAGACCACAACGTTGAGGTACTGGGCTACAAACATTGAGGTACTGCGGGAGGGTCAGCACATAGACTCTCCCCTTATGCACACCCATGTCCCAGTACCTGGGATCTAGAGGAAACACACAGTCAATTTTTATTACACTGAATTAGAAGAGCTTCAAATAAGCTGGGATATATGCTCCACTAAAGGAAAAGTCTATAAGATGGCACAAACATTTGAGTTCAAATAAATAGAACATTGAAGGCAAAAGAGCCATCACTTGTTCAACAAATACTTAATAAACATCTGCTAAAGCCTGAAGCGAGCAACCAAAAGGGGAACAGTAACGAGGAAGGCAGCTGCTTCCTCGAGCTGTCTGGGAGACAGAACACGCTGAAATCCTAGAAAAACATGGGAAAGTGCCATGGGAAGCAGCAAGCAGCTGATTTCAGGACTCCCAGGACGGGGAATTTGGGCTCCTACAGGCAGAGAAGTGGGGAGCAGGAAAAGCAAAAGAGACCTCCAACCCACATGAAAGGGGACAGAGAAGAAAGAGCAAGAGCATTCGGCAACAGGGGGGCAGGCCTGGCCAGCCGGGGCGGGGGATGCAGCGAGCCCAAAGCTGGAGGTACTGGGTGGGGAACACCTGGTGGCCAGAAGATGGTGTGTGATGGGGTGGGCAAGGCTAGGGGACTGATTCTGGAATCAGCAGGTAGAACACAGGCAAAGCCACCACAGAGACTTGGGAGGGGACCCCAGGCCCAAGCCAGCAGGGAGATGGAGCTGGACAGTGTGAAGGGATGAAACCTCGCAAGGAGGAGCAAAGGGAAGGCTGGTCATGGGGAGAGACTCTGGCACATCAAGAGAGAAGGGCCTGGAAAGGGAAGAGAGGTGGCTTGCAAGTGTCAGAGGTGGGTAAAGCACGGCAGGAAGAGCCCCAACAAAGTGGAAAGGTTGGAAGAAGAGTAAGAAGGATGCCAAGAGTCAGGCCAAGACTACATTTACTATTAGTTCCAGAAGACCCGTCAGGTTGGAGAAAGACACAAAAGTGAGCTTTCCTTCAACACGCACTGTGCCAGGCACTGGGCTAGGCACCAGCGCGGAGACAGGTCCCGTAACTGGGCCTCGAACACGGGCGGGGCAAGGCTGAAGAGACAGTGCTGGGTCATGGCCCACGTGCCGAGTTTTAGGCGACACTGTTCTCAAAACCAATAGTCGCCACAGATAACCTCTCTTAAATCCTGACAGAATACAACAGGTCACATGGACCCTCACTCCAGAAAAATGTATATATAGGCATGCACAGAGACAAAAAGCTGTATTTAATTTCAAGGGGACTCCCAAATTTCCTGAAATCCACTGAAATGACCTGGGTATAGGTAACAAAAACACAAGAAATGAAACAAAAACTCTACGGCAAAGGAAACGATCCACAGAGTGAAAAGGCAACCTGTGGAATGGGAGCCAATATTCAGAAACCCTGTATGTGATGAGGGGTTAATATGCAGAATACATGAGGAACCCCAACTCAACAACAAAAACACAAACAATCCAATTTAAAAATGGACAAAGGACTTAAACAGACATTTCTCCAAAGAAGCCACGGCCAACACACAAATGAAAAGATGCTCAACATCCCCAATCATCAGGGAAATGCAGATCAAAACCATTCGGGTAACCATGACCAGAAGAACAACAGTAAATCCCAAGTGTTGGTGAGGATGTAGAGAAAACGGAACCCTTGAGCGCTGCTGGGGGGGAACGTAAGGTGGAGCAGCCTCTATGGAGAACAATATAGTGGTCCCCAAAACAATTAAAAATAGAGCTACTAGGGCGCCGGGGGGGGGTGTTCAGTTGGGTTAAGCATCTGACTCTTGATTTTGGCTCGGGTCATGATCTCAGAATCATGAGATCAAGCCCCAGGATGGGCTCCATGCTCATCATGGAGCATGCTTGAGATTCTCTCTCTCCCTTCCCCTCTGCCCCTCCCCCCCACTCATGCGCGCATATGCGCGTGCATTCTGTCTCGCTCAAATAAATAAATAAAATCTTAAAAAAAAAAAAAAGCTGCCGTATGTTCGAACAACCCTACTTCTGGGTATATATCCGAAAGAATTCAAAACAGGATCTCAATGAGATACTGTTCACAGCAGCATTATTCACAAGAGCCAAGAGGTGGAAGCTACTTAAACGTCCATCAACAGAGGAACAAGTAAAGAAAATGCAGCATATACAAATGGTGGAGTATTATTCAGTCTTTAAAAAGAAGGAAATCCTGACTGGTACAGTTGGTAGAGGATGCAATCTTGATCTTGGGATCGTGAGTTCAAGCCCCATGTTGGGCACAGAGTTCACGTATTTTAAAAAAAAAAAAAAAAAAAAGGAAATCCTGATCCATGCTACAATACAGATGAACCTTGAGAACATTATGCTCAGTGAAGTAAGCCAGTCGCAGAAGGAGAAACACCACTTATATGAGGTATCTAAAGCAGTCACACTCAGAAAGTAGGAAGGTGGCTGCCAGGGACTGGGGGAGGGGAAACGGAGTTGTTCGATGGATATAGGGTTTCCATTTGGCAAGATGAAAAGGTTCCAGAGATCAGCTTGCACAACAATTGAGAATATAGGTAATATGACTGCACTGGATACTTAAAAATGGTTAAAATGGTAAATTCTGTTCTGTGTTTTTGACCATAGTAAAAAAGAAAACAAAAAAACCATAAAACTAAAAAACACGCACAGTACGTGTGGAGGGAGAAGGGGAAGGTGCCCCTGGGCTCGGAGGGACAGCCACAGCCAGAGAGAAAGGCGTACCCGATGCCAGGCTGGGCCTTCGGAGCTCACCCAGGAATCCTGTCCCTCCTGCTGAGCCTGCTTTCCCACAGGAGCAGAGAGATCATGGAGGCCCGGGGAGCAGCACCCTGCGGAAGGCAGAGCGTGTGTGCTGGAGGTCCTGGATGCACGGACAGACCCCGGGACCATGCCAAGTTGCCAGAGTCTGTGTCCACTGCCCTGTCCTGGAGCAAGGCTGGGGGCAGTGGGACAGTCTGCTGGAGGGGCCAAGCTCTGCAGCAGCCCAGCTCCTAGGCACCATAAATCAGTCCTCTTTATCTGGGGCAGCCCCCTCAGGAGGGGCACTGACCTTTCGCCTAGACCTCTGACTTTGAAGGCAGGACAGGAAGGAAGGGAGGGCCTAGAACCGTCATGAACTGGACCATAAATGTTGGCAATGGGGTCACAGACAGGACAGGCTGACATCTTTAATGGCAGAGACTTCAAAGTACTCCGTCATCTAGGGAAGGAAGGAGTTCTAAGACCAGCAGCCTATGAAGAAAAAGGAGCCTAGCACGGGTAAGTCTGCCCCCCAGTCCTGCAATGTGGAATCTGAAACAGCAGTGGTCTGAGTCCCCTTTCTTCCCACAGGGAGCACCTTTTAGGGGTTTCCGCAACTGGAACATTCTCTTTAAGGGAGAGACCACACCAAGGAGCAGAACAAGCCAGGGAGGTGGGGTCTGGATGCAGAGGAGGGTCAGGGTGCTCCCGGGGGAAGGCGGGGCTGCGCCCGGGGCTCCGCCCCCAGGGGCATCCCTGGAGAGACTGCGCCGCACTCACCGCGATGCACTGCCTCATGATGCAGCTCTGCTTCATCCGCCCGGGGCCCCCGAACTTCTTCATGTCCTTGCAGAAGTGGCACTCTCCACACTCGGTCCGCAGGCAGGCCTCGCACTTGCGGCATCGCGTCCGGCGCCGGCGAGCTCCCGCCGTCGTCCGGTTGGCGGCCAACTTCACGGCCGCGGCCGGGCCCAGCTTCCCCTTGGGCCGACCTACCGCCCGGTTCTGCAGGAGAGCACACAGGACCGGTGAGACGGGCCCAGGGCCGGGTGTCTGGGGCTGATGTGTTCCGGTCCCAACCTCAGGACCTCGGATGGCGGACCTTATTTAGAAACAGGGCCTTGGGGCGCCTGGGTGGCTCAGTCAGTTAAGCGGCTGCCTCCGGCTCAGGTCATGATCCCAGGGTCCTGGGATCGAGTCCCATATTGGGCTCCCCACTCAGCGGGGGGCCTGCTTCTCCCTCTCCCTGCCTCTCTGCCTACTTGGGCTTCTCTCTGCCAAATAAATAAAAAATCTTAAAAAAAAAAAAGAAAAGAAACAGGGCCTTTACAGAGGTGATCCAATTAAAATAAGGTCATTAGGGTGGGCCCTAATCCAATAGGGCTGGCGTCCTTAGGAAAGGGGCGGTTTGGACACAGGCACAGAGGGAGTGCGTGTGGAGACACAGGAAGGAGATGGCCATGTGACTGGAAGTGTCTATAAGCCAAGGAAGCCGGCAGCCCCCAGAGGCTAGAAGAGACAAGGCAGGATCCTCCCCTAGAGTCTTCAGAGCGAGCATGGTCCTGTCAGCACCTTGATTTCAGACTTCTGGCTTCCGAACTGAGAGAGAATAAGTTTCTGTTGTTTTAAGCGCCCCCGTTTTGGGTACTTCGTTATGGCAGCTACAGAAAGTGAACAGAGGCCACCCTGCTTCTGAGAGCACGTCCTGGTTCAAGACCCTTCCGTGGCCGCTGCATCTCAAGCACAGGCCCCTGCCTGCCTCCGGCCAGGTTCTGCTTCCCCCGAGAGGCCGCACACGGCCACACGGAAGGCCTCTGTCCCCTCGGCCAGAAACACAAACCCCCTCCCTACTCCAGTGGGCTAAGACCTACTCATTCTGCAGGTCCCAGTCTACATACTGCTTTCTTCTGACAGCCCTCCCTGTCCTGTGTTCGGGGCACCTTCTACGGCCTGTGTTCTCAGGGACCTTCCCTTTGAGACACAGAGCTCAGGAAGGCAGTTATAAAGAGTGTCTTGTCACCACTGTCCTTTGACAAGATGGCCTAGCACACAAGGATGTGCTCAGTAAACCAAACAAAGCCTGGTAGAATGAGACAGTAACCCTAAGGAGGCTTGACTTTTGAGTTCTTCTCTAAACGGGCTCCAAATGCGTCTTTCCCTGCGACTCAGAAGAAAACAGAGAAACAGCCCACAGCAACTTCTTTCAAGATACATCTCCAAAAGCTAGTGAAACAAAAGAAAAGAGAGAAACAGAGATGAACAGAAGAGCGGTACAGAAATGCCGAACAGTGAACCAGACAGCCAAAGGGCCTGCTCAGAGTCCTGCTGTCCGGGAGGGCAACCTCAGAGCCCCTTGTCAACCAGGATCCGTCGGGGAGCTCCCAGGTCAGCTGCCAGAGGACACCGTCTGCTGAGGTCCCCTGCACACCTGGCACCAGAAGTGGGAGGGGCCGGGATGGTAGTGTGTGCTGTCTGAAGCACCTTTCCAAATAGCAGGAGTCTGCTGAAAAATGGTTCGTCAGTCAGGGAGACAACTCCTTACCCCAAAACTATCTGATCGAATTGGCATCTAATGCTTACAAGAGCCCCTTCGCGGCCAATTAATCTCAAGTCCAGTCCTAGCCTTTTAATTTTACTTGCTTGCCACACCTGGATCCCTAACAAAAGCCCCTCCTCTTGTCAGCTCCCGGGCCCAGAAGTGTGGTTACTATGTATCACAACAGTGCAAAGGGTCCTCCTTCTAGAGACCCCTCCCTGCAATACCACAGGGGCTATCTAGAAACCTATAACCACATCAGGAAGAAACTCAGTCCACCTTTCTCTGTGAATAAAGCCTCACCATCATCCATTTCTTCCGCAGAGCAGTGGTCCCTGAAGAGAGCTGAAAATCTCACACTCCCCCCTCAACCCCCTTTGGTATTGACACCTTGGATCCTTCCCTCCAATTTATTTTCCTAGCAGCCTGCAACATTCAAGGGAGCCCTGCTACTCTGGATCTTTATCCCACTCAACTTGTACTGAACTCCAGAGGAAAGGGAGACACGAGACATGGCTCCAGTGGCCCATCCGTCCTCACCGACCCCAGCCTGCTCCCACAGAGCCACTCCACACTCAGTCAGGCCCCCCTCAGCTAGCCCGGCCAGCGGCCCTGTCACCACTGGGCCTATACGCCACCAGCTGCGTTGGGGAAGGGGCGGCTCCCATGCACACTGCTCTGTCTTCCAGCAATGAAGGTCCTGCGGCCCCCCTTGTCACACACGGGAGGAGCTCAGCAGCCCTAACACCGGAAGAGGGACAAATCGGCCTACACATCACACGCGTCCATTCAAGTCAGGTACTGCTGCCAGAGGAGTAGTTTAAAAAAAAAAAAAAAGAGGTTTCAGAGCCTTTGGAGTTAGAGAATGATACACAGGGGCCACGGACCTGAACACTAAGCAGCTGACCAAAGAGCAGCAAGTGTGCCAGGCGGAAGCAGCCATAAGGATGGTGACAGCAGTGACAGCGGATACTTGCTGAATGCCTGCTACTGTGATCATTTTACGTATGATAAGACCTTATTTTCCCAACAAGAAGCCCATGACAGATGCCATTTCTCAGACGAGGAGACTGGAGGGAGAGGCAAAGTAACTTGCCCATGGTGACAGAGCCAGCAGAGGATGAGCACGCACCCAAACTGAACACCATAAACCAGAGCTGACGAGCAGGGTGAGTCCACTGGAGGGGAGCACACACCCCTGGAATGGGCCCACGGTTAGTGCCTTCACACCCACAGTAGGGCAGGTGCCGAAAAGACGTACAGAGAAGCACATTCACTTCCAGAGAAACGGACACCAAGAAGGCTTTTCCCTCTCTTCACAGCACGCAAGAATCAGAGGTCCCACCCCTATAAAGAATGCATGTCCTGGAAGCAGCTCACTCCTCTAAGCCCCGAAACACAGTCAACAAGGTGGATGATTCTGAGCCTCAAGTCGGGCACAGAGAGGACAGTGCAGTCCAACATCCAAGGACAAATGGGGTGAAGGGCTCAAACTCTGACCCCCAGAGCAGGAGAGTCTAAGGACTAGCTGCTTTGGTGAAGGACTGAAAAAAAAAATTCCCAGAGTCCAAACATGGCTCTCTCCTCCCACTCAGGAACGTCAGGTATAAACAGCCACTGGGCGCCTCTGGCGTTACTGGCTGCGAGGACAGCGTCTCTCTGAAGTGACACGCTGGGCCGATCCAGCCAGTGTCACAGAGCTCAAATGTGACTGTGAAACAAGCCTACCTTCCAGTGCTTTCCAAAGCACATTCCCATCCAGAGAAGCACTTTTCCAACCCATGGAAAAAACAAATCCTCCTGGATCCTGATGGCAGCTGAGACATCCTGGAAAATGACAGAGCAAATGACAGACAATGTCCTGGAAGAGGTGTGAGGAGGCCCTGTTTTCCGAAGACCTCGACTTAGGCGGTCTCAGCCGGCTGCCAAGTCAAGCCAGAAAAGCTGCTGCTGCCTACAGCCTCATGACCAGCTTCTGTGGGAAGTGGGCGCCAGCTGGCTTGTCAGGAGTCAGTCGAGCAACACTTGAAATGCTGGAGCCTAAGACAGACCACCCAGAAAATCAACAGGTGAGAAAGACATTGGAGGGTCTCCATGAAGGAAGGTAAACAAGCCAAAGCCCTGTCATTCTGGCGTGAAGCTTCTGTCCTAATCTCTTCTGTGTGATATCTAAAGGTTCATCGCCCAATTCTAAATTCCACTCTATCCTACCTTTGCCTCTATTTGTTCAAGTAACCCAGAATGCATCTTTGTTAATTTCAGCACGAACTGGTCTTCTCAGCAAAAGGCAATGATGGCATCCACTGACTTTCCCTTACAAACCAGTCTTCTCAATCCCAAGGCCTCTTGTTGATTTTATCAGCCCAGCTCCACCTGCTAAGGAAATCTGCAGCCCCCATGCCCCCACACACAAATCATAGCATTCCAACACCTCTTCTCCACCAGCTACTCCTAAGCATCTTCCTTAAAGGGAACATCAGTACAGCAGTTCTTTCATTCGTTCCACAAATATTTACGGAGCCCCTCCTATCCATCAGATCCTGTCTTCCTGAATATTCATGGGCAGAACCTCTTCAATCCCTCATCACTAAAACTCTGGGATTAAAATTACTTGGAGTAACCTAAATTAATGAAAAGACATTCCATGTTCATGGATTCAAAGACAATATTGTCAGGATGGCAATACTCCCCAAAGTGATCAACAGATTCAAAGCAATCCTTATCAAAGCCCCAGCCGGTTGATCCTAAAATTCATGTGGAAATGCCAGGGACCTGGAAAGGCCACAATGATCTTGAAAATGAAGAATAAAGTTGGAGGATTAATACTTTCTGATTTCAAAGCTTAACTACAAAGCTACAGTAAACAAGACCACGTGGTGCTGGCATAAAGACATACGGATCAATGGAACTGAGAGTCCAGAAATAAAACCTTATAATACTTATGACCGAACAATTTTCAATGACCAAGTGATTTTCAACAAGTGTGTCAGGACAATTTAGTGGGGGGAAGAATAGTCTTTTCAACAAATGGTGCAGGGACATGCAAAAAGAATGAAGTTGGACCCCTACCTCACACTATCTGCAAAAATTACCTCAAACATGGATCAAAGCCCTATATGTAAGAGCTAAAGCTGTAAAACTCTTAGAAGAAAACTGAAGGGTAAATCTTCATGACCTTGAATTAGGCAATGATGTCTTGGATATGACACCAAAAGCACAGGCAGCAACAACAACAACAAAACAGATAAACGACTTCAAAACTAAAAACTTTTGTGCTTATTGAGGCACAATCAGGTGAAAAAGCCCAGAGAATGGAAGAACATATTGCAAACAATACCTCTAGTAAGGGACTAGTACCTAGAACACATAAAGTACTCTAACAACTCAACAATAAAAAGACAAACATCCCAATTTGAAAATGGGCCAAGAATTTAAATAGGAATTTCTTCAAAAACACATATATAGGGAAGCCTGGGTGGCTTAGTCGGTTAAGCTTCCAACTCTTGATTTCAGCTCAGGTCTTGATCTCAGGGTTGTGAGACTGAGCCTTGTGGCAGGCTTCACGCTGGGCATGGAGCCTGCTTAAGATTCTCTCTCTTCCTCTGCCCTCCCCCCACCATGCTCTCTCTCTAAAACAAAAGAAAACCTAAAAAACCCATATATACAAATGGGGAATAAGCACATGAAAACATGTTCAACATCACTAGCCAACAGAGCACGTAATCTGCACTGGAGACTCATTCATTAATGAGTCACACATTCACCCACCTGCCTACCCAAGTGTTTTTTGGCTGAGAACTATTACCAAATTCAGTGCTAGGTGCTGGGACTACAGAGATGAGTAAGATGTGTTCCACACTCTCAAGGGCATTACAGTCCAGGGCAGGGAGAAAGAAAGACAACCATGTAAATACAACGCAATGTGACAGTGATGATGATAATGATATTAAAAGTAACTAATCACTCTTTTCAATATTTGCCATCAGTAATCTATGAGATAGAAATTATCATCTCCATTCAGAAGTGAGGAAACTGGAGGCACAGCAGAGTTAAGTCATCTGCCTAACGTCATATGGCCAATGAACGAGAAGCCGCGCTAGGAGGAGTCTGGGCAGGAGCTCTAAAGTCTGGATCCTGAAGTGCTGACCCAGAAGAAATGCCTCATCTCACTAGGAAGGGAGGTTGGGAAGAGGGTCACAGACACAGGAGGTGGTGACTCAGGGAGAACAGGCCTCTGCATTGGGATAGAGGTGGGGGAGAGAGTAGATATTCTAGGCAGAGAAGGAAGAGTAATAAGATAGAGATGTGAAACTACACAGCACATTCAGTAGCCTGATATGGCTACTGGAAAACAGCCTTGAGATGGCAGGAGCCTAATCCTGCAGGGCCTCATAGGACACAGAGAAATGGTGTCCCCTATAAGAGCCGCTAAAGGACTTTACATTCAGGAGCAACACCATCACATCGTGGCAAGTGCATGAATATTTTTTTGGGTGGTAAGCAAGATGAAAGGCAGGGAGAAGAGATTAGGATACTACAGTAGCCCAGGCTGAAGATGATGAAGGCATGAACAGAAGCCACACACGGGTTGACAAAGAGGGGACGATTCAGGAGATGTTTTAGAAGCAGACCCATGAGGCTGCCTAAACATGGAGTAAGCAGGCAGGAAGAGTCCTGAAAAGCTCTGAGGTTTCTGGCTTGAGCAACAGGAGAACAAGGGGTTTAGGAAGGGAGGAGAGATGAGGGACTCCATCATGGACACGCAGACTCTGAGGGGCCAACGGGACATTCGAGGAAGGTGGCCAGCAGGCAGGGGGGATCAGAGCCGATACACAACTGGAGTCAGCATCACATACTGTTAAACTAGTTAAGTCCACAGGTTGTCCAGGGAGAAAAGACAGAGTGAAAAGAGGGTCCTGGACACTGCATTCAAGACTACAAACATGCAAGGGCCAGTGTGAAAGACCAACCTGTGGAGGAACGGCCAGAAAGGCGGTTGTGTCATCACTGAACCAGGGAAAAGTTTCAAGAAGGGATGACTGTCAAGAGGAGTGAGAAAAACAGTGAAACGTGGCTGTGTGTTTTTACAATTAAGACAGTTCTGTGTTTCCCAGCAAGCTCTTCCCAACAGCAGCACACTGACACTTAGCCCCACAAGGTGTAGCCACAGCCCCCCAAACAGTATGGAATTCGTTTGTCATGCTAATGTTGTATTCTTCTGCATAACACAGATTCATCTCAACATATGTCTGTTCCCAAATCTTCGTGTATAATGGGCATTCCAGGAAAAGCTCGATTTTAGCAGCATTGTGGGGGTCCCTTAACACACACCTGTAGACTCCACGGAGGGCTCTGGTTTCTTTATATACTAAGGGTAAGGAGCAAGAGAATAAAAACACAAGAGCTACCAGAAACCCAGGGGATGAGAGGACCTCTGGAGAATTTGAGGAAAGCTAAGGATTTTTTTCCTAGAAAAATGCACACAAAGTCACAAACCTCTGCATAAAATTTCAGGAAGGTTGAGATCCCGTTCTTAAAATTTCACTAAGAAGCTATAATGAGTAACACATTATTTATGGCTGCATAAACTTCTGAGAGATTTTCCTCTTCATAATTTTCTGTTATTTTTTTTTTAAAAGATAACAATCACTTTTATTTATTTATTTTTTTTTAAGAAGGCTCCACACCCAGCATGGAGCCCAACACAGGGCTGAGCTGATATCGAGAGTCAGATGCTTAACCAACTGAGCCACCCAGGTGTTCCAACAATCACTTTTAGTTTAAAATAAGGAACAAAGCTTTTTTCACTTCAAGGGTTAAAAACAAAACAAAACAAAACAACAAGATGGAACAAGAATTCTCATTAACAGCCTTTCTTTAAGGGGCATCTCCTCAAACTGAAAACAGCTAAAGAATTTTCTGACACATTCTGCACTGGAGAAGCAAATGCAGTCCGTAGGAGAAGGCCCAGCCAAGAGTGACCACTGGCAAAGGGCATGCAAGGGGTGTCCTCCCACCCACCATCACCCCCTCGCTCCTGTCCCACACTGGGAGCAGGGGAAACGTAGGCTGCTATGGGAAGGAGTGGGCAGACAGGCCTAAGGAAGCCTGATGCCACCCAGGTGGGGACAAGAGACATGCACAGAATTTCAAGATGGAACAGGCAAAATTCTGATGATGAGGGGTGGTAGTGAGGGGCTAGGCACAGCTGCTGGGGGTAACTGGGCAATAGTAACTTCCCAACAGGGCCTCCACTGGTCTCTTCACACGGCAGGTGGTGAGTATGCCAGCGTGCCCATACTCCAGGACTTCCACCCTTCCCTGAAGGACACTTTACAGAAGAGTGGGGTCTAGAGCCCAGAGACTCACTCTCCTGTGGAAGACACAAAAGCTTTTGAGATCCTTAGAGGAAGCCACTGTTCTCAGGCCCAAGAAATCCCGAGGCTGGGAAAACTAGTGAGGAAGGCGAGGCGAGGAGCCCTGAGCCACAGCCTGGAGCTTCCGCAACTGCAGGGTCCTTCGCTGACAACCATGCTCTCTGCTGGGAATATGGGGAAAACCTGCTGCCCATTGACCTGGCTTAGGGGTCACCTCAATACACCTGAGTGGAACAAATCATCTTAAAGTGAACCTTGAGAACTCTGCTGACAGCTCCAGAAGAGCCACACAGGGCTGACTGATGTGTGGAGGAGGAAAGTAATCTGGCTACTGGGAGTACAGGTCCTCTCTTGATGGAAGTCTCTCTCAGGAGTGGCAGACCTGAAAAGTGTTTTTTAGCCCAGAGACATATGAAGTCTTGTCTCATACACTGTCAAAGATTGTATCTACCATAGGCCACAGGGTGTGGCCAAATTAAAAAACCAAAACAAAGCAGGTAACAGGAACCTCCATCCTGAAACACCAAAGCAGAGTCAATGCTGAATACAAGTGTCATCTTATGAATGAGCAGATGCAGAAAGGCTAAACTGTTGGTAGGGATTAGGTAGATCCAAACTCAACTGAAAATTTTTCAAACCAAGATTTGGCATGAGCCAAGAAGCAAGAACTGAGAACCATTCCCACACTGTGCTACCGACTTGATAAAGTTCCAAGACAAAACCACCTGGGTTGTCTCTGGGTTAATCCAATCGGTAAGACCAGCGAGATTCAGGAACACCGTAAGGTGCATGTGCCTGAAAAATATCCAGCAAAACTCAGAAAATAAAATGTAACTAAACAATAAAATTTAACTCGTTCGATAAAACCACCTAATGGTATGGGTGATACAACTTAAGTGAGCATATACAGCGCTTCCTCGATCACCCCTAATGGAAGGGACAAACGTTCCTACATCTCGGCCCGAACATTCCAAAACATCTTTATTCCACTGAGAAAATGCACCCAGGATTATAAATAAGCATCTTATTCACCTGGTCCCATGCCCACATGATAACTCAACCCACCCCATGCTTAATTCCTCGGACAAGTCAACCTAGCCTGTGTCCTGTTGCAAATATTGTGCAGATTATACTCCGTAAATCCTCAACTTTCTTCCCCCGCTTCCTAAACACGAATCTTCCCGGAGTAAATTCCGCCGTAAACACACCCAGGGCTTTGTTTTATACACAGATTTCTCCCCCCAGGTCCCAAGAGAGGTTGCTTTCCCTTCTAAATCCAACTGAGGCCAAATACTGCCATCTGGGGTCACGGCTTCCTCCCGCCCCGCCGCGGCGGAGCGCACTCGCCGGGTTCCGGATTCCCCGCGCCGGCCCGAGGCTCGCACCCCTTCCTGTCTCCGTCTGCCCACGGCAGGCGGCGGGCGCGCGGCGCCCAGACAAAAGCTCGGGCCGTCGGGCCCACGGGCCCCGGGCCGCGGCGTCCTCCAGCCTAGAGGCCGAGGGTCCCGGTGCAACTTTGCAAACAGAAAGGAGGGAGGCGCCGGCGGCCGCAGGTCCGGGTGCGCCCGGGGCGGCCGGCACGCGCGTGGGCCGCGGGCGAGGGCGCGAGGGGAGGGCGAGGCGCGCCCTGGCCGCCAGCGTTGGCGCCCGCAACTTGCCCGCGGGCCATGGCCCGCGCCCGGCAGGGCCCGCCCGACGGCGAGGCCCACATTGTCCCCGCGGCACCGCCGGCCACCCTCGCGCACCGCCGCTCGCACACGCCCCCTGCCCGGGCCGGCTGCGGGGCCCGCGGCGCCCCGGCAGCCGCCGGCCTGCCGCGCTCCTCCACGCCCCACTCGGGCCCGGCCCTGGCGGCCCCGCCGGCGGCGGCTGCAAAACTTTCTCCTCATCGCGGCGGCGGCGGCGTCGCGGCCGCCCCGGGAGCGTCAGTCGGTCGGTCGGGAGGTCGGCGGGCGGGTGGGCGGCGGGTCCCTCCCTCAGCCCCACCCCGGGCCGCCGACCTGGTCCGGCTCCGATTCATAGTCGTCGTCCTCGGCGCTCACGGACATGGCCATGGCTCATGGTGGGCCCAGGCTCGCGCGCGCTGACATGGCTGGAGCGGCGCCGCCGCCGCCGCCCGCCCGGAGCAGGCTCGGCTCGCCCTGGCTCGGGCTCGGGCTCGGGCTCGGGCTCGGGCGCCTGCTGCCGCGAGGAGGGAGCCGCGCCGCGCGCCTCGCACGCCCGCGCGGGAGGGGGCGGGGAGGGGCCGGCGGGGGGGAGGGCCGGGGCGCTCATGCATATGCATGAAGCGAGCCAGGAAGGGGCTGGCCCCCCGGGCCGGCGGGCCAATGGCGCGGCCGCGGCGCTCGGGCCGCACACAAAGGGAGCCCGGCCTGCGGTGACATGGGGGCGGGCCCGCTGAGGGCGGCCCCTCGCAGCCGGGGCGCGGGGACCGGGACTGCGTGGGGGCGTGCTCCACGGCCCGCCCGGCCCGCGCGCCACGGGATGCACATGGGGTGGCTGCACGCCGCCGCCGCTCTAACAGGAAATGCACGCCCGACCTGGGGTGGGGTCTTTTGTGTGGTCCTGCGGGGCGTCTCACGGGAGCCCCGGGGCGCACAGGCCAGGGGGGGCGGCCTGCACGCGACGCCAGGCAAGAGTCCCTGTGCACCCGGCAGCGGGCACACGGGCTCCCGGGTTTGTACATGCTCTGGCACCAGGACCTGATGCCTGCGAACCCGGGAGTCCTGTACCCGGAGCTTGCAGGCCTGCCGCCTGGCTAAGGTCCGGGGGCCCAGGTCCCCCGGAAGCGGGCAGTTGGGCTGGGCAGGTCCCCTGACGCTGCCCTCTCTGCCCTCAGGTTTGTCTTAGCAGATCGAGAGGGAGTCAGCGTGAAACGTGCGGTGGTGCTGGTGGGAGTTCCCATAGAGCTGCCTGACTTGGAGGTTACCTGAGAGAATGCACTCTGCCCCGAGGTGGGTGCCCCACCCTCTTGGACAGGAACCCTCCTTCCGGTGGTGCGGTGGAGGCGATGTGCGCTGGAGGCGATCTCAGAAGGGGTAGAGAGCTACAGGCCTGAACCCAGTTCTCCTAGGAGACTGGCAGCGCCCCGAGGCTGGCCCAGAAGGTGTGGGTTTCTAAATTCTTTAAACTGTAAAGGTTCCTCTTAATCCTTAATCCAAAAGCAGCCCACTCCTGCAGAAAACTGTTACTGGAAATCCAGATTGAGATTCATTATTTAAAAAAAAAAAGTCTATGGGGACTTATGCCACAGCCCTTGTTCTGAAGGAGGAGATCTGACCATTAGCTAGAGTGATCAATACGACCATCAAAACCCCAGCTAAACTCAAGACAAGGAGTGGGATTACTTAGCTGGGTAGCGGGCACACGTATCATCTAACTAGGAATGTTCAATATGACACTAAACATGCATACCTGTACCTGCTCAGTTTCTTCATCATTTTACAGATGAAGATAAAATGGGAAGGTTTGCCCAACCGAAAGATGAGCATCCTTCTGCAAAGAGATCAAAGGCTTTCCCAAGAAAAAGCTCATTAGCTGTGAAATCTGGTGATCAACTCTGCAGAGCTGTCCAACCGTTATTCATGCCCAGGCCACTGGCCATGAAATCCACTGTGAGAACAGAAGGGACCCACAGGCAGGTCATGGCCTGGGCTTTCAAGGAAGGCAGAATGTGTGTGGCAGAGACCTTGTAAGTAAAATTCAGGAGGCTTCTAGTAGGGAGTCGGCAGGAGTGAGGAAACAGGGATGTCAGTTTTACTGAGTGGATTCTGAAGTCTGTATGAAATTTATACACCCACTGACACTATGGGAAGAAATCCCAGGAGACTCGCTCTTTACTGAAACATATCTATTCTGAGTTTCCTTCCTCTCTTACGGTTTTCACAATCCACTCCAGGTTAACAAAAACACAAAGCAAAAGAATATCCCCCTCCTCCACCTCACTCCATCCCCAAAGATCTCAGCTTTTAAAAAAGCTATCGTGATGGACCAGTCTGTATCTGATGACCTCTTAGGAGCCATTCTACCCTGTAGGAAGCCCCTTAAAATAAAGGGGAGGGGCTGATAAAATGCTAATCATGCTTTCACTTCATTGTCATTCACTGTGGTCAGAACTGCAAAGGTAAAAAGATACCCAAATACCATGATACATCGAGAGAGAGGTAAGGAAGTGGGACTTTTTCTTGAAGGTCCATGCCATTGCTTATCAGGAGTGCGAGATTACTTAGACTGGTCTTTGGGCCGATTTCTTTTGAATGTTCCAAAGCTCTTTTCTGTATTTAAGGAAGTAAAAAGGCACGGTTCTCATTTATCATGGTGCAAAGAAAGAGAAAGGGAAAATGCTGATAAACAGAAGCTGTAACTAACACAAACTTCCTTCTACCATGTCATTTCTGAACTAGAAGGGGCCTCAACCAGACCCCCTCACTTCACAAGTGAGGAAATGGTGGTGCAGTGAAAATTAGGAAGTAGCTCTCAAGCCCAGGGTCCCTTATATAATAACACCACCCAGAAACGACACCCCCCCCACCTTCCAGGGGTCCGGGCAGTAATAGCAGCTAATATTTACTAACCATGGTTGAAGGGCTAGAGTCAGTGCTGAGTGTTTTGTAGACATTATCTCATTTATCCCTTTAAGCAGTCCCATCAGGTATGTACCACTGTTCACCCATTTTATAGAAGAGGAAACTGAGGCATATTGCTGCTCAGAAATGAAAGGACCTGGATCTGAACCCGCAGGCAGCTGGAGCCTGCAGCCTGGAGCCGGGGCTGTTAATCATACCACTCTAATGCCTTGTGCCAGAGACAAAAGAAGAGGATGCCAAATGAGACTGATGTTAAGAATCCAAGTGAAAAACTCAGACTTAATGTAAAATTAAATTAACTGTCCCTTATTAAAATTTGCAAATTCTGTATTCTTGGTTCAAATTCAATTTCAAGGCAGATAGGTATGGTTTTGGTAACCTTTGGTAACCAAACTGCTGTCTGATCATCTGTCAGGGGCCAACTCTGGAAGTAGGAAACCAGGATTAAGACATGATAATGCAGTGGGTTCTCTCCAAACATTAAGAAGGCTCCTGCCAACCACTATCCTAACACCTCTTACAAACTCCTCTTCTGACACTTGCAAAGAACTTCTTACTCCTCTGCTTCCCTCGATCAAGTTTCCTTTAGTTAACTGGCACACACAATTATCCAACATTTGTTTTGTATTAATAGCATGCTGGACTTTATATAAAATACATTATGCTAGCCCTGGCGCAGTAGGATTGCCATCTGAAAATTTAGTGTTTACATTGTGCTTTAGGCTTGTCCTTTCTCCCTCTTGACCTCATCTTTGAGTGACCCTAAGAACTGAACACTCTCCCGGCTCCACTTAGCCAAGCTTATGTTCTTAGAAAGAGCTTCCCAAAGCTGATGCCACCCGGGCAGTTGGTGCTTGCCCTGAGCCAGGAGGATCCAGAACTTTCACAAGTGGTCAGGAAATAAACAAAAACAGATGGGAGCCGAATCAGCCCTGGTCACAGTGGGCACCCACTTCCCCATTTTCTCTCCAAGTGTCATTTAATTTTCTGGTCTGCCTATCAGATCATGAGACACCAGGAACAACCCCAGTTTGCTGAGAGATTGTGCCCAGAAATAGCCACGCTGTCTCCAGTGCAGACACAGGTGGTGAGCTTACGTTAAAGGAGGGAAGCCATCCTCTCCATCCCCATTTCCGGGGACAAGGGACAAGCTGCCCCCCGGACTCTGGACTTCCCTAGGACAAGGGTCTCTCCTGCATGTGGCCCCTTTCCTTGGGCCCATGTTGAAAAGGGCATGGCTAAAGCTTGGGAACATTATTCCCCAGAGGATCAGGGCAGGGAAAGAGAATGGATTCTCTGTGTCCACACCAGTAACTGGCTGGCATTCCCCTAAGCCAATGGACCCCATTTGTAAACATGCCCCTAAGGAGGGAGCAGAAATGACAGAACAGGCGCGCAAAGGGGAGCTTCCTAGTGCAAGTAATAATTTATACTTAACAAGCAACAGAGAATGCATGCTTCAGTTATTTTACTATATTTTGCCATTTGTCTCTCTTTCAATAGAGTTTTTCCCCCTTAATGGCGAAAGGAGGTCTCTTGAAGAGTTATTTTTCTAATAAAATGTAAATAAGAGGAATTTTTATATTGTGTCACATAGCAACTTAGGACTGATTCCAGGGTTGTCTAGATTATGGTTCAAAGAGTGTATGTATGACAGACCAAGGGCTGCAGTGATTTCTGTTGAGGAAATTACTAATGTTATTTAATTGCTTTCTATTTTCCCCCTGGAGAGTCATTCCACAAGCATTTAAAAACCACACATACTTGTCATATGGGTCCTTTAAACAGACTGAGCTTTCTGTTAAATGGGGTTCCTCTCCTAATAATGTCTCTTTATGTTACCAAAATCAACCAACAAATATTTACATTCACTGGAAGATTTGTGACGGGGCACAGGATTTTTTTTTTTTTTTTAAAGATTAACTAATTTAACAGGTGACCGGCATTGATCTGAGAAATGTTTTCCCGCCATCCACCCCATTTCCAGTTCATTCGCTGACCTTAGGAAGTTACTTCCCTTCTCTACTCATTGCCCTACAAAAATCCAGGCTAAGGCTGAGCACTCAATTTGGACGAAATAAATGAGTTCACTTTATAAACCCCTCTCCCCTGGGGCTCCGGGGGGGAATAAGAGGGGCTAAAAATACATAAAATGCCAGCATAATTCTGGCCTACAACCAAGACTTCTATAACTTAAAAGTACTTTTTTTTAACAAGACCAAATCTCCACCCCCCACCCCCCCACCTTGATTTCCTTCCCAACCAGACACCCATCCCATTATCTGTCTCACCATCCTCCAGAGAAGCACCTCAGAGAATCTGGATAAAAAGTTCTGTGTTTTCAAAGTTTTCAAAGGAAAAGACTGAATCCAAAGATCACTCAAGACAGGATGATAAAGTAGACAGACAAGAGGCAAAACAGGAGTAAAACTGTGTTCATCATTGACTAGCAGCTCTGTTCCCGACAGCCAAACTGTGGAAACAACCCAAATTCCATCCATCAATGAATGGGTGAACAAAATGCAGCAGATCCATACAATCCATACAATGGCACACATACATATGTTTTTCATCCGCCACCACTTAAGAGTGATCTTAAGTTCCTATTCCTGAAAGGTAACCTGGTTAGGAAATGTAGGTCCTAAACCCTGCGGTGTGTTGAAACTCACCAAACCAGAGAGTTGAATCACCTCTTAAATGAGCTGCTAACAGGCAGGGTGGTGGTCTGATGGGCTCTGATGCCTGTCGTTTAGGGAAGCCTGAGAAATGCAAATGCACAGTGGCTGGTGGGGCTGAGAGTAGGGATGGGGGAACTCTCTCTCTCTCTCTCTCTCTCTCTCACAAACACACACACACACACACACACTTTGACTTAGAGCCATAGGCCTCTCTTCCTTTACCATTCTTGCTTTCCTTGAAAAATGGCTCATCTCTAGCAGGCCAATTTGCCTGGAAAAGCCCCCTGGATCTATGAAAATCCATGAGTTTATCATGGCATTCACTGTAGAAAAAGCCTGACAAACTCATCTGTCACCATTTGAGGTGGCCATGACACCAACTTCTTACTTTGAAAATTAGTCTTTAAAAGGGAAAGAATTGAGCATGCATACTGTCTTTTCAGGAGGAACTGTGTTTAAGGGTAGCTCCAACTGATGAGGGAAAACCCTGCCCGCCCCCCCCAAAAAAAATCCAACTCAGTGATGTAAGCCAATTATTTCTCAATCATACTGGGGTGGGGGAAGGGGAATGCTAGCTAATTCACAAGGGAGGGATGATAGACTTTGAAGTTTTATTTTCATCTCCTGATAAAATTATCAATACAGGAAAGAATGATCATCTGGTACTGAAACCATTGGTGAATGATGGAGAGAAGCAGGGGGCCAATGTTTCCCCTTCCAGATTATTCTCTGGAGGAAAGGACAAATCTAACTGAATAATGGGGTATCAGATCACTATCACCTTAATCCACAACCTATGATACTGAACTTTAACCAAGCCTTCAGATCTACTTTCCAGTTTACAGAAATTACAAGAGATAGGGGGGAAGTCACATGACAAAAGGAAGCAATCAGACAAATGCATATAGTGGGATATTCTGCAGGACACATGGTTCTGTCTTCTCTACAAATCAGTGTCCTGAGAAAGGTCTGGATCGAAAGAGAATTGCAAACAGATTCAATGTACGGTCCTGGATGGGAGCCTGGTCTGGATAAAGCATCTGCAAAGGATAATTTGGGAAATCTCAATATGACCGGGCATTAGGTGGCATTAAGGAATTGTAAATTTTGGTACACGTAATCACACGATTTTAGCTGTGTAGAAAAATATTAGTCTTTTGCAGAGATGCAAACTAAGTATTAAGTACGTAGGGGCAGAATGTCATGATGCCCATAACTTTCTAAAGAATACTTCACCATAAAAAAATAAAGTGAGTTCAAAAGAAGTAACACCCACCACTTCACACCCATTAGGATGGCTATTATCAAAACCAGAAAGTCACAAGTGTCCTCAAGGATGTGGAGACACTGGAGACCTTGTGTACTCTTGGTGAGCGTATACAATGATGCAACCACTATGGAAAATGGCACGGCAGTTCCTCAAAAAATGAAACGTACAATTACCGTATGATCCAGCAATTCCAGTTCTGGGTGTACATCTCAAAGAATTGAAAGTAAGGACTCAAAAGGATGTGTATACACCCATGTTCACAGCAGCATTATTCACAGTAGCCGAAGGTGGGAACAACCCAAGTGTCCACGGGTGGGTGAATAAATAAACACAGTGTGGTCTATCCAGACATTGGAATACTGTTCGGCTTGAAAGGGGAACTCTGACACCTGCTACGACCTGGATGAACCTCAAGGACATTACGCTGAGTGAAATGAGCCAGTCACAAAAGGGCTAATATGTATCATTCCACTAACACGAGGTACCTAGAATTCATAGAAACAGTAAGTAGAAAGGGAGTTGCCAGGGGCTGAGGGAGGAGGAACGGGGCCTTAGTGTTCAAGGGGTCTAGAGCTTTACTTGCAGATGACCAAAAATAAGCTCCGTCAATGGACGAGAATGATGGTTGCACAACCACACGAATGTACTTAATGCCACTGAGCTGTACACCCAAGAAAAGGTTCAAACAGTCAATTTTATGTTATATATTTTTCCTACAATTAAAAAAAATATGATAAAAATCAAAGAAAAAGAAATAAAGAACACCCTCCCCCAGAAGAACAGATCAATCAATAGGGAACACTCAAACCCACAAGCCGCTCGGTGGTACCATCCCGTCCTATAAACATTAACCAAGACAGAAATGAATCTAAATGATCTCAACTCCCTTCAAAGTGTTTTGCTGTTTCGTTATTTACGTGCATTGGTGGAGAAGGTCAGTGGTTTAGAGAGGTTTTACTATAGCTTTCACTTCTCACCTACCTTCCTCATACATAATTAAAGTTCCCCTCATCCCAACACAGGCACTTGCCCTTGTCACCTTTAGAACAAGAAGCCAAGTTAAACAATGCAAATATTTCACCTGTATTCACCTAATCGTGCCCTGGTTTTCTCTGGATCACCTGAATTTGGAGAACACATTACCTGATAACATCATCATTTGGTAGCACACACATCCATCCTTCTAACAAAGCCAAATTATAGACTGGGGGGCATTGGCGGGGGGGGAATTAAAGGACATGACAACGTATTCCCCATGTCAATGATCCAATATCCTCCTTTAAAAACGGGAAATATACGATGACATTCAACAAAAAGTCTGAAGGATAGGCCATTGTTCCAGAAATAAAACCATGATAATGGCAGCCAATCATTTACAGTGCTTGCCTGGCTTTCTAATTACCCCACCAAAGGCAGGAGCCCGCAATATTTCAATTGCTTTCCAAGAATTTCTCTTTGGCATTATTAACACAGGCAGCTGAGCAGGTTATCAGACTAAGAAAGAAATCCTTGGCTGCAGACTTTAATTACAGGTTATTTCAGCTGAACACTGACTTAAAGTTCCAATAAAGCGGTTCTAAAATGACACAGATGTTGGCTGAGAAATTCCAGGTGATTTCTAAGTCCGGTGGGATAAAGAAGGATGCTTAAATCTGAGGGAGGAAAGGGTCCAAGAGTACCAAGGAGCACTGACCATTCCACTTAGCATTCTTTCAACAGTTGGCTGGGACTGGAACGTAAAAGTAACAGTAAGGAGAGATCCACATTCTCACCAGAGACACAAGTGGAAGAAAGACAGCCAAGAGCCTGAAACGGATGGAGTCCAATTTCATCTTTTAGAAGTTCTGGGAAAACCTTGCAATCGAGTTCATTCATTCAACAAACAGTTCCTGGGCCCCTGCTATCTGGGAGCAAGCATGCATGACGGGATACAAAGGAAGGGGCACCTGGATGGCTCAGTCGTTAAGCGTCTGCCTTCGGCTCAGGTCATCTCAGGGTCCTGGGATCGAGCGCCGCATCGGGCTCCCTACTCGCCGGGAAGCCTGCTTCTCCCTCTCCCACTCCCCTTGCTTGTGTTCCCTCTCTCGCTATCTCTCTCGTCAAATAAATAAATAAAATCTTTAAAAAAAAATGGAGAAGGAAAAAATTAATAAGATGAGCTCCAGTCTCAAGAAGCTGGTGGAGGCCACAAAATGCGATAGCCATGAGCCATTACCTCCCTTTGGCTGATGGACCACAGGGGGGACCAGTTACTGGAAACGCAGAAAGAAAAGCTGGAGGAGTCCACAAAATAGGAATTATGGCCTTCAGAAGAAGGAAAGAGCCAACCTGCCGTGATCCCATGGGGAGGAAGCTGGGAGAATAAATACCTCAACCTCTTTCTCCTCTCATAGTCCCATCTCCTGCTGGTACCTCCCATTGGCTGAGCCCAACCAGAAGCCAGAGAGGCAAGAAAGCCCTTTGATGCAGGCTGGAGAAGGCAAAAGAAGGCTGGGGAGGCGGGCTCTGGAGATACAACCAGAAAACATCCAGCCCAGGAAGCTTCCTGGTGAAAAAGGGGTTCGGTTGGGCTTACAGGTGAAAATTTTGTACGTGGGGAAATAAGAAGGGCATTTCCAGAAGGGGAATAGCATGAGCAAAGACCAAGTAAATGGAAAATATGGAGTAATTCAGTTCCCCGGCAAAGTTGAGCAGACGAGAGAAAATCTCAAGATTCTACGGCAGAACCACAACTGAGGACTTGGGCACTCCAGGCCAGGTGAAGGACTTGGGACATGATTTAAAGATGGAGACTCATTGAAGGCTTACCAAGTTTATAGGCTGAATCGTACCCGCCCTAAAATCCACATGGTAAGGTCCCACCCACAGGACCTCAGAATGTGACACAGGGTCTTTACAGAAGTGATTTAGTTAAAATCGGGCTATTAGGGCCCTAATTCAGTATAACTGGTGTCCTTACAGAAAGAGGAAATTTGGACACAGACACGTATATGGTGGAGAAACAACGTGAAGACACAGGGAGAAGACAGAACTCTTACCTACAAAAAGCCAGCAGGTAGAGCCACAGTTCTGTCCTGCCTACACCTCATGTGCGGCGTGACTCTAGAAACTTCTACTGTCTGGCTTGGGTTCACTCCACCAAAAAGGGAGGACTCTGATGGGATCCTTGTCATCCGGCTCACCGGCAGGGACCACATCACATGGGCTCAGCCACTAACCAATCTGGAATTGGAGCTCACAAAAACCACTCCAGAGACCTGGGTCCCAGCTTCCCCCTTCACCACCATGGTTTTCTTCCAGTTGGATTTTTCTGCTTGTTTTCATGTTGTATACAACACTCTTCAGAATGAGCAGGCCATGTTCGTGGGTATTCTTCGATCACAGGTTTTTGCTGCCCTCCTGGGAATGTGCTGGACTTCACCGATGACTCAGCTGTCACTGAGGAAAACCCTGGGGATTCCAGATGAGGGCCCCAGATTGTTTTTCACTTGGTTCCCCTCACTGTATCCTCCCTGCCGTCCACTTGCTTCTCTTGCCTTCCTTTGTTCTGCTGGCCCCAGGGCTCCCACTGCCGGCCCCCTCCTGCCCGTGAGCATCACACATGCCCACTCTCGGAGGCTGCTCTCCCCTGGACCTTTCCTGCTCTCAGGAAGCTGGAAGGACTGGGCACCCCCTCCTCCTACCCTGAGCCTGTGGCCTCAGCAGCTTCAAACCCTTGGGGGCATAGTCTAAGGCAATGGTCACCCACAGCGCCTAGGACTTCTCCCTGCAGGGCAGTGAGGAAGGGACACAGAAGGAGATGTACTTTTTCAAACCAGCCATCACTCCTACGGGGAGATGAAACCACGAGGGACTTTGCTTGAGATGAAGTTTCTCCAACAGCCAATAGTCACTGAAGGATGGGAAATGTCTCTAAACTACTCACCCCCTTCCCTGCTCCAGGCCCTTCCTTCCGTGTCCTCTGTTTCTACAGAGAGCATCGCCAGTCTTCTGGGAGGGCAGATGTAGGGTCGTCGTTTACTTCTAAGTCATAATTACAAAAATGACAATAGCTATCACCACTTGATGACCTACAGACAGCATCTCACAGCAATTCTGCGAAAAGGCACCACTAGCCGTTTTTACAGACAAGTAAACTGAGGCTCAGACTTGTCCACAACCACACAGCTAGTTTGTGGCAAAGCCAGGGTTTAATCCCCAGATGCATCTGACCCCAGAGCCCACCCTAGTCATGCATGAGAATTACCTGCAGAGTGTCAAGAAAGTGTAGATTCCCAGGCCCCAACCCAAACCTACTAAATCTCAGTGTCCCAGCCCAGGCCCAGGAAGCTGTATTTT
The DNA here is from genome assembly GCF_054177405.1 of Leptonychotes weddellii. Lineage (NCBI taxonomy): Eukaryota > Metazoa > Chordata > Mammalia > Carnivora > Phocidae > Leptonychotes > Leptonychotes weddellii. The sequence continues at coordinate 75,188,213 of NC_138381.1, forward strand.
TTTGTTTGTTTTTTGTTTTTAACAAGTTCCCCCAGTAAAGCTGATGCCGCTAGCCTGAGGACTGGCTCTCACTAGACCACAATGCCTTTCTGGGAAACTACCTGACCCTGAGGAGGCAACAATAAAAGGCCTTCATTATCGTCATCCTCCTCCTCTTCCTCCTCCTCCTCAACTTAATTACTCCAGGGGTGACAGGAATTGAGAGCAGGGCAGAGAAAGAACAGGAAGTACACAGGGCCCCTTTTTACTGAATTATGTGCCCCTCCTTCAGGTAAAGTCTGCGTGTCACTCCAGAGGGACCCCACACTTCTCAGGCCTCCCACATCTAAGTGACCAACTACAGAGGAAGGGGAAAAGAAACAAAGTAGAACCAAGGGTAACACAGACATCAGGTGTGTGTGTGTGTGTGTGTGTGTGTGTGTGTGTGTGTGTCTCTCTCTCTCTCTCTCTCTCACTTCCTGCCGTGGTTCCTGTGTGGCCCCATAATATCCCCGTAAGGAAGCCGATCCCTTAACTGAAAAGGGCTCTCCCATTTCCCCTATCAGGGTACTTGTTCATACCTACTCCAGTCTCTGCTCCTACACTCCAGAAAACTTGCCAATAATTGAAATTCAAGTGGCAGCCCAGTTTGGCCACTCGAGATAACTGATTAAGAAGCACGATGCATCAAAAAAAAAAAAAAAAGAAGCACGATGCATCAACAAGCACCCTCTCCAGAGGCCCCTGTGGCTCTGTCTCCCCTCCTTCCTCAGTTTCCCTCTCTGAGAATGACCCAGCAAGCTAGCTGGGTAGAATTGTCTGGCTGGTGAGCAGAAGGTCAACTTGCTAATAAGGCTGAGGTCAGAGGTTGGGCCTCAAATAAGCTCAGTTCCCTTGGCTTGGTTCTAAGGTCACAGACAGGCCCCCCAAATCCTGCCACCTGGTCATAAAAGAAGTGTAGACGGATCAAAACAAATCCATCACCGCTGGTGGAAACAGCCAGTCGGGTGAATGATGACGGATGGTGGTTCAGTAGCATCTTTGATTTGAGAGACGCGGCATCAGAAATGACCTCCCGGCACCTAATCAGTTCCAGAAAAGGACTTTGTTCTCTGGGAGGCAAGGTGGGAGATCAAAGCATTTCTTGCTAATCATCATTTAACATTAATTACTTGTTAAGTAACCTGACCCAGACCCAATACCGCTCCCTACCTCGCATCCTGACAGCCTCAACGAGCACCCTTGATCTTTCAACCCAACCTGCATCAAATTGGGAGCAAGCCGACTGCAAACCTGGGAACAGAGAGACCCCCGGCGGCCCAGGCAGTCAGTCCTTCACTTACTTCTCCTTTTCCTGTTAACTTTTTAACCCCACCAGCCAGGAAATGCAGACATAGAGTGGCGCACCCTCCCTCCCCCTTCCCTCTGCCACATTTCACTGAGTTCCTCAGATCTGGGGACTAATACCTCCTGATTCACAAGCTGTGTGACCCAAGGCGTCCCTCTCTGAGTCCCCAGTCTCAGCTGCACCCACGGAGGTAACACTCTCCACACCTCCCAGCCTCACTGTGAGGATCAAATACGATATAAAAAAGACATCTAAAGATGGGGGCATACATCTGGCGATAATTTATTTCCAGGGCTGCGTGGGTGGCCAGGGTATTCATTATTATATTATTGACATCTTTTCGTGGCTCTGAAATAATGTAGGATAAATGCTGTGCATTGAATGGTGTTCCCCAGAGACCCCCCCCACCCCCCCGACCCACCGGACCACTACCAAATTCTTATGTGGAAGCCCTAACCCCCAAGACCTCAGAATGTGAGCACCTGGAGATAGTCTTTCAAGACGTAACGAAGTTAAACTTAGGGTGGGTCCTAATGCAGTATGACCGGTGGCTTCTAAGAGATTAGGGCACAAACACACAAGAGGTCAGACCATGTGATGATACAGAGAGACAAACGGCTATCGACAAGCCCAGGAGACATATATCCTGCCAACGGACATCTTGTTCTCAGCCTTCCGGCCTCCAGACCTGTGAGAAAATGAACTTCTGTCCTTTGAGCCACGCACACAGTGTGTGGTACTTTGTTACGGCAGCTCTTGCAAACTCCTACGAGAAACTTCAAATGAGTTCGAGAAAACATAAAGTAAATGAAAAGGAAAAAGACGGGGCTAGTATGGCTCTAATCAAAAAGACGGATAATATGCGTTGGCGAAGCTGTGGGTAAATTGAAAGTCGCACACGTTGCTGGCGGGAACGAAAAAGGCTGCAGCCGCTCTGGAAAACGGTCTGACGGTTCCTCAAAAAGTTACACACAGTGTTACCGTGGGACCAGTCAATTCCACTCCTCGGCGCCTGCCCAGGAGACATGAAAACATGTGTCCATGTAAAAACGTGTGCACGCATGTTCACAACATCTTTATTCACGACAGCCAAGAGGTAGGAAACAGCCCAAATGCCCCTCAACTGGCGAATGGCTAAACAAAGTGCAGTACAGACACACAGTGGAATATTATGCAGCCATGAAAAGGAATGAAGTCCTGACAGCTGCGACAATGTGGATGAAGCTTAAAAATACTATACCAAGTGAAAGAAGCCAGTCACAAAAGCTCAAGTATTGGATAATTCCATTTACATGAAATGTCCAGAGCAAGCAAATCCATAGAGAGAGAGAGAGATTAGTGGTTGCCAGGGGCTGGGGGAAGGGAAGATTTAGGGATTGGGGGTGGGGGGGATTGACAGCTGATGGGATTTCTTTCAGAGGGTATGAAAATGTTCTAAAATTAGATTGTGGGATAGTTGCATAACTCTTTGAATATGTTGAATATACTAACAAGTGAGTTGTACACTTTTTTTTTTTTTTGTGAGTTGTACACTTTAAGCGGGAGAACTGTACGGTAAGCACATTATATTTGTTTTATTATAAAGTGTTTAAAAAAAACCACACTGGTACCCCCAAAGTACTGTCAAATAGCAAATGTTCCTCTTCACCCTTCACCAGCCTAAGGGCTCCAGTCTCTCCCCCACCTTCCAGATTTGATGATATCAGCCACATGACCTTGTGTATAGACCAGCCCTCATACACCAATCCTCCACAAAAATCTGAGGTAAGGGCTACTCCCCCCAGGAAGGAGCCTGCTTCCCATTTCCAGCCCTTTGGAGGAAAGGGGCAGAGGCATGATATTTTTTGTTTTTTTAATGCCCATAAGCCTCTCAGGAGTAAACTGGAGGGTCTCGGGCACAGAGGACAGGACATATGAGTAGTCCTGAAGTGATTTCCCCCAGAGAAGCTCATTTGGACCCCTCCATTAATTCTGGGATTACACTGGGTAGTGGCAAGTTTGTTTTCTGAAAAGCCCATGTTCTGCAAACCCTAATCCCTCCCCCAGAGCAATTCCTCAGCTGGGAGGGAGGCAGGCAATGAGGCAAAGCCACGGTTTCCTCTTTGGGTTCAGAGCAGCCGTGGGGCCTGGCTGGGCTGCTGCAAGGTACTACCTCTGTGAGTAGTTTGTGGTCTCAGAAATGGCAGTTACATTTACTGCCCATGGAGGGGAAAGTGAACGTTAAAACGCTACCCGCTTCCACGGATCGGGAAACTAAAGGCAGGAGCTATGAAAGCGAATCCTTGTTCATTTCTCCCATCACCTAAATTCCTCCTAAGCTTCAAAGAGAATTAGAATTTACCCACAAGTAACAGGGACCCTCTTCCCTAGCAGTTCCACATTTAGGAATATACCCTAAGAAGATAATCAAACAAAGGTGGATTCAATCAAACAAAGAACATCACTGCCCAACAGAAATATAAAGTCGGCCACGCATGTACTTTTACATTTTTTTTGTAGCCACATTTAAAGAGGCAAAAAGAAAAAGGTGAAGTTAATACTAATAATCCATCTGTCTAACCAGTAGATCCAAAATATTATCATTTCCAACTAGAGTTGCCAGATGTGGCAAATAAAAATACAGGACACCCAGTTAAATTTAGATGAACGATGAATTATCTTTTCCAGCATAAGTATATCCCATGTGATATGTGGGCTATACTTAAAGTTTTACTTGTTGTTTACCTGAAAATTCACATTTAAATGGACATCCTTTTTAAAATCTGGCAACCCTAATTTCAACATGCAATCAATATAAAAAATAAATTAATGAGTAATTTTACAGTGTTCCTCTTTGCACTGTCTTTGAAATCTGTTGTGTATTTTATACTTCTAGCACAGCTCAATTTGGGCTCGCCGTATTTCAAGTGCTCAATAGCCATAGAGCTAGCAGCTACCATTCTGGACAGCACAGAGCTAGACTGTTCCTCTAAATGTCTCTTATAGGGGCACCTGGGTGGCTCAGCCATTAAGCGTCTGCCTTCAGCTCAGGTCATGATCCCGTGGTCCTGGGATCGAGCCCCACATCAGGCTCCCTGCTCAGCGGGAAGCCTGCTTCTCCTTCTCCCACTCCCCCTGCTTGTGTTCCCTCTCTCACTGTGTCTCTCTCTGTCAAATAAATAAACAAAATCTTTAAAAAAATAAAAATAAATAAATGTCTCTTATAACAACAACAAAAACAAAAAAAAAAAACAGAAAAAAATACCCATCAATGAAGAGGCTGCTTAAGTCACAGCTAATGTTTAAAGAGCACTAACTACTGGTCAGTCCTTGTCCTAAGAACTTTGCATGCATTGCTCTATTTTTTTTTTTTTCTTTTTAGTTAACCAGAAACAAATTCAACAATGCATTATCTCATCTAGTCGTCCCAACATCCAATCGAAGTAGGTGCTGATATAGCCCCTTTATACAGACGAGGAAAGCAAGGTTCAGAGAGTTTCTAGAACTTGCTCAAGAAAGTGGTGAGGCTGAGTGTGGACAGACAGGTTGATACATACATGTCCCACCCTAGCATGGACTTTGGAAGAAGACTCACCAAAACATCACTGGTTTTCTCTGGACTTTGAGGTGGACACTGGTTAACAGTTTGGTCTCTGCTGTCACACAGACTGATCATCCCACCCTCGGCTCTGCCAAGTGCCCTCACAAGTGTCTTGACCTTTGTAAGCCTCAGTTTCCTCATCTGTAAAATGAGAGTCCCGAGTATCTGCCCCACAGGGTTGTTGGAGTCTAAAGAAGATAAGGGATGTGGACAATGAGGCAAAGCAACATGCTCCTGGTAAGTCCTCAGCGGACGTTACTATCATTCTCCCTAGGGTCTTTGTCCTTTCCTATTTCCTATTTGATTAGACTTTTCCAAGGTGAGCATCAATCAGTTAAAAAAAAAAGAGAGAGAAAAGTTATTTTTTTTTTTTAAAGATTTTATTTATTTCACAGTGAGAGAGGGAACACAAGCAGGGGGAGTGGGAGAGGGAGAAGCAGGTTTCCCACGGAGCAGGGAGCCCGACGCAGGGCTCGATCCCAGGACCCTGGGATCATGACCTGAGCCGAAGGCAGACGCTTAACGACTGAGCCACCCAGGCGCCCCGAAAAGTTACTTTCAAAAGAGAGAAAACCAGGATGCCTGGGTGGCTCAGTCGTTGGGTGTCTGCCTTCAGCTCAGGTCGTGGTCCCAGGGTCCTGGGATCGAGCCCCACATCGGGCTCCCTGCTTGGCGGGGAGTCTGCTTCTCCCTCTCCCTCTGCCCCTCTCCCCTGCTCATGCTCTCTATCACATGCTCTCTAATAAATGAATAAAATCTTTAAAAAAAGAGAAAAAAGAGAGAGAAAACAGCCCTTGAAGCATCTGGAGGAAAAAGAGAAGGAAAGAAGAAAAGAAAGGAGAGAAGGAAGAAGGGAATGAAGTCACCTAAGGATAGGGAAAGGTGAGGCATCACTCCCCCCACAGTTTTCTGAGTGACCACCAGGGGGCACTGCCTGCAGTTTCCACAGCTAGGGAAAATGATCCCTTTCAAAAAAAAAACAAAAACTTGCAATAGACAAATCACCAAAATCATTCCTCTTAACTGGGGTGCCCTCTGCCAGGAGTCCCCACTGAAAAGCTGCCAACATTCATCTTACAGGAGATGTGAAAGGCAGTGGGAATGGTCTCCCAGCTGCAGGCGATCCGCGTCTTACCTTTGGAGTCTTCTTTGGCCAAGTGACTACAGGGACCCCAGTGATGGCCAGACTGGGGTCATCATCCGCATGCTCCTTCAGGACATTCTGTGGCCAAACAAAGGAGCCATATTAGCCCAGAGTAGAGGGGAGGCCCCTGAAGGGGGCTAAGACTGGATCTAACCCAATAAAAGTCAGCCCTCTACTAAGTCGACCACCACCCACACACTCAGTAGAAACCAAGTCACCAGGGTTCCTTAGAGGCCACAAGACATGCAATATCCCCCTTTCCAAAAATATTTTTAAAAAGCAAATCACACACCTCCCTATGACTTCCATGAATGTATCGCTCACTGATCATATTTATGAATCCAAACATTGGTCTAGAGTGCTATGGACTCTCACGCACACAATCTCATTCAGTCCTTACCAAGTACCCCGGGAGTGGGCTGGCCAGTGCACTAAGATGCTCTAACGTACATAAACTCAACTACGTATGCAGAGAAACAAAAACAAAACCAACCACGAGGTCTTGACACCTGTGAGACCTCTTTTCTTCCATCAGCCAGCAAGCTATGTGTATTCTAATCTTGGTGTGTAAAGACATGTCATTGTTTATTACAACATGGGCCATAAACACAAGTAGATTCTTAATCTGGTTTGACCAAGGATGGAATCATCTGACCAAATGCTAGCAGAAAAGTGGGCTGTGATAGACGTACTCCCGGGCTGGGCAAGGGTCTCCCACATAGGCGCACTGTGTTCACATCTCTGTGGGTGGTCTGAAGGCTTTTCAAGGGTAATTCTGACTCTACCAGATTTTGGCCTTATGTGGAGGCTCATTTTAGAACCTCAACCCGGTGTAAGATGCTACTCCACTGAATTATCCCTGAATTAGAGGTGAGGCAATCAAGGCTCAGAAAGACTCAAGAGGACTTGGGTGCTGCCCCAGACCAGGAGGGCAGAGCCCCCGAAACCCACTCTTCAGCACCAGACTTCCCACCCCATGACCACTTCACACGTGGGTTTTTTTGGTTGCATCCACAGCATGCCATGAAAAAGCATTTAGGGACAGATCTGTTACTGGCCTATTCTGACCCTGACCGTTAATTTTTGGATTGTACAAAAACATTCCTGCAGGGACATTTAAAAACAGAGAAAGCTACACAGTAGAACTTAACAGGAAGAGCAAAAGAGCTCAAAACAGAAATATAGGTAAAGATTATTTTAACTCCCTTTCCCTAATCTATTCACCGGAAATGAATCCAACACTTCTAATTTGTTCTATTGTCTCAGTTTTCTCATCATCCTGTGATTGCCAGATTTTTCAAGATGTGCCTATTACGCCAAATCCACCTGTGGAACTCTATTCTGCCCATGGGAGGTGGCAAACAGGACAGTGATCAAGGGTCAAACTCGGGGCTGTCTGGCTTCAATTCTCAGCCCATACAGCTCTGTCCAAGTCCAGCATCAATGTCACTGATTTATAAATGCTGTTTATAAATATCTTGGTTCACTGCTATATCCCTCGCACAATGACTAACCTACAGTAAGCCTCCAGTAAATAACTTTAAAAAAATAAATAAAGCCACAAATCCCCAAAGAGGGACTTTCTACAAAATCCCTGACTAGTACTCCTCAAATCTGTCAAGGTCAACAAAACCAAAAAAAAAAAAAAAAAAAAAAGTCTGAGAAACTGTCACAGCCAAGAGGAGCCCAAGGAGACATGACAAATACATAAATAGTGCTATCCTGGGTGGGATCCTGAAATACATCTAAGACACTTGGAAAAAACTAAGGAAATGTGAATAAACTCTAGACTTTAGTTAGTAATAATGTATCATTGTTGGTTTAATTGTAACCACTGTACTCCACTAATATACCATGTTAATCCTAGGGGAAAGGGGGGCGTGTGTACGTGGAAACTGTAGTATCTGCTGAATTTTTCTGTCAATCTAACACCATTCTGAAACATAAAGTCCTATCATAAAAAGCAATTTTTTTTTAAGTAGGCTCCACGCCCAGCATGAAGCTCAATGTGGGGCTTGAACTCACAATCCCAAGATCAAGAACTGAGCTGAGATCAAGAGTCAGATGCTCAACCGACTGAGCCACCCAGGCGTCCCCTAAAATGCCAATCAGACAGCAGTAACAGCTACCATAAAGGAAAACGGGATTATTAGGCTGCCAATTTTTCTAACACATATGCAGCATATTTAACAAGAAATATAACAGAAGGGGACCAAGAATACAAGCATGATTCAGCTCCGGTGTGGACTTCACATGGGGCATGAAAGAGGCTATTGAAGGTTGGGGGCAGTGGCAATGATCCGTGCCTGGGGGAGGAGTGTTTCTTCATCACTGACATTGTTTAGAACTGCCAGTTCCCAATGATGATAAAAAGTAGACCAATTTTTTTTTTTTATCAGTTTTGGTTTTGAATTAAATGGACCCCAGACATTACACCCGTTAGTGGGTCATTCCCACTTGGTCCACCACCCAGGGTGGATAGGACTGGATAGGTGAGAGGTGAAATGGAACCATGAGGAGACAGGCACCACATATTTTGTTGAATGAATGTACAAGAGTAGGATGTATTGAGTGTTTGCTCTGGGCTGGGCATCGTAATAAATACGCCATATCCACTCTCTCATCCAACACTCTTGACCACACTGTGAGAAGGACCACCATCATTTCCAGATGACAATACCGGAGCTTAGGGGGTAAGGGAACTGTCCAAGACCACTCAGCCAGGAAGGGGTAGAGACCCTTCCACTCCACAACCTGTGCTCTAACCACGGTAATATTCAACCTATCCTTCAAGAAGACAGGGGGCCATATTCCTAGTAGCATGACTCACAGCAGCCAAAAGACACTTGGAAACAACCCAAGTGTCCATCAGTGGGTGGATGGATAAATAATATGTGGTCTAGCCACACAATAGAATATTATTCAGCCCGAAAAAGGAAGGAAATCGTGACACTGCTGTAATATGGATGAAACATGAGATGCCTAAAGTAGTCAGATTCATACAAGCATAAAACAGAGTGCTGGCTGCCAGGGAGGGAGAAGCAGGGAGTTGTTTAATGCACGGTGCTGATGGCCACACACAGTGTGAACACACCTAATGCCACTGAACGGGACACTTAAAAAAAAAGGTTAAAATGATTTTTAATTTTTTTTTTTTTTAGTGTTTTATTTTTATTTAAGTAGTCTCTACACCCAACATGTGGCTCGAACTCATGACCCTGAGATCAAGAGTCGTGTGCTCTTCCGACTGAGCCGGCCAGGTGCCCTGCCCCTACCACAATTTTTTAAAAAGGGAGGAGAGAGTGGGGCAAAGCAGTCCCTCCCTAAGGACTGGAATCAGAGGTTCTAGAAAGTACACACAGGAGACCTCACTAGTTAAGCTATTACTGTTATGCCTGTGACAACACTGGTTCTAGAGTCAGAAGACCTGGGTTCAAGTTCTACAACTTGCAGACTGTATGACCTTGAGGAAGCCACAGCTTAGAACAGTATATCTACCCTTGACTTTCCATGAAGTGAGATGTGATTTTACTACCATTCTTAGGAGCATTTGTTGAATGCTTGCTCTAGACTAATCCTCTCTGAGGAATAGGGCTGATTCTCCTCCTTTCTCCCCAGAAGCAGAAACTAAAGTTCAGAGGGGCTAAGTGACTTGCCCAAGGTCACACAGCAGGGAGATGACTGAACCTGACACTGACCACGGCCCCTCTAACTACAAGCCCAGGGAGTAACACTGGGTGATAAAGCCTCAGGAAACCATTCCAGCAACCTCTGGAGCTGACCTACACCCCATTATTAAAAAAATATAACACCTAGGAGACAATCTGGGCTCACACTCACCATCTGATTAACAAATACAGAAATGAGTCATGCTCACCTCTTCCTTGCAAGACAGAGAACTCATTCAGCCATTAACTTCTCTACAAAGCATTTTTCAAACTTTGCCCCAATCACGGAAAGAAGACACACATGTGCCCAACGTGGGCCTGCACAAGCACAAAATTTTGTTGATGTTTCATGGTTCTTAACAATCCATATGAATTTCACACCCTCTTCTACAGTACAGCAGGGTTTTCTGTTGTTGTTTTTTTTAAATAATGTTTCCCTACCCCCAAAAACAGCACTAAAAAAAAATATATATATTTTATATATAAAATATAAATATATATATTTTATATATAAAATATATATATTTAAATATATATTTTTTTTTTGAGGAAGATGCTCTGTGTTTAGGCAAAACCTTTCAATTCACATATATCTGTATCTAGATATCTTATATAAATATAGATAGATCTATCTTACCATATGATGGGAGCAGGGGAGCCCATCACTTCCATGGGACTTCCTGCCCTCTTACCCAATCTCAAACTCCAGGTTGGGGTGACAAACTCAAATGCTGCTAGGAACCGAGCAGATAAAATGCAACATATTGACAGACTAGAGCCCTAGAGAGTGGTGTGGCCTAAGGCACACTGGACGCCACGGGCCGGTTTAGAGAGGGCAAATGTTACTCAGTACCAAACCACTAACCTCTTGTGGAAATAAAAGCCCCACCTGATCTCTGATTTTTTCAGAAGAAATCAAAGATCCAGAGTTTTATTTGAAATTGCTTAAATGCTGGCAACTGATTGCAAAATTAAAAAAAACAAAACCCCAAAAACGAAAAAACGACTGTGAGCCAACCAGTACAGAGGCCAGTCTGGGCCACAGGCCACCAGTATATAAACACTACTCTGCGTAAGATTGAAAATAATATCCACTCGCCTTGGTTTTCCTGGAGTTTCTGAACTGTCTCAAAATTTCCTGTCATTTCAATATCAAAGCTGGAGTCCGTAACTCACAAGCAAGGTGAGGTCTCTGTGGAGGAATGTCTGGTTACAAAAAGCTATTACTGAAGGTGAAGTATTATCAATAATAAACACATTAGTAATGATAAATAATAATTAAAAATTAATAGAGGGGGCACCTGGGTGGCTCCGTTGGATAAGAGTCCAACTCTTGATCTCAGTTCAGGTCATGATCTCAGGGTCATGAGTTCAAGCCTCGCTCCAAGCTGGGCGCGGAGACTACTTAAAAAAAAAAGTCATTTAGGGCGCCTGGGTGGCTCAGATGGTTAAGCGTCTGCCTTCGGCTCAGGTCATGATTCCAGGGTCCTGGGATTGAGTCCTGCATCGGGCTCTCTGCTCCTTGGGAGCCTGCTTCTCCCTCTGCCTCTCTCTCTGTCTCTCATGAATAAATACATAAAATCTTTAAAAAAAAAAAAAGTCATTTAAAAATAACTAAATAAAAATGAAAATCAAGAGAGACCTCCCCAAGGACCCTGGAGTGCACGTCTCCCACACACACTCCCGGCGGGAAACAGTTCCCCTCCACGGCCCTCGGTGGCCACCAGGAGGTGCTCAGGGTTCTGACCCTCAGGGAAGTATTTTCATTTGTTTGTGACAGGTTACAGGAAGAGATTATTCTAATTGGGGATTGTCTCTGAGAAATAAACTGTGCTGAAGAGCACCACGTCACTGGCATCCCTAGGCTCTGCCAGAATTTATACCCTTCCTGGGGCTCTTGGAAGCAGAGACTAGGAAGCCTGGGTGTCAGGACCAGCCCCTCAGCCCATCATAGGTTACACCCTATAAACCTGAGTAGGAGAGCCCAGGGCAAGCTTTCTAAAAGGGAAAGATTGGGGGCACCAGGCCCTTTCTGCTGGGACCTGCCCTGCTTCTGACCCGACAAGATCACCACAGACAACGAATGTGCTGGGCCTCTGTTTCCTGTTATGCCAACTCTCTTAGTGGGCTTAACCAGCCAACAATGGATTCAGGCCTTACTGCTCCGTAGGGTGGGGTGTTAATTGATGATAATAAAGCAGAGGCAGGCATCAAGAATCCCTAACCATCAACCAAACCAAAGGTAAAGGAGGGTAACAAGGGTCAGAACAGCCCAGACCACTGCTCTGGGGAACCCAGCAGACTGAGGGGTCCTCCCCTTGCCACAGGCAACTGGGCATCAATGCCCCTTGGGCCTCCCAAGATCCCTGCCTCTGCCTCAGCCCAACCATCTTGTGCCCGCCTGTAAAAACCCATCTGCACTGGGTTGAACTGTATCTCTCAAGTAGGTATGTTCAAATCCAAATCCCTGGTACCTATGAATGTGACCTTACTTGGGAAAAGGTTCTTTGCAGATGTAATTCGTTAAGGATATCCAGATGAAATTATCCTGGATTTAGGGTGCACCCCAAATCCAGTGACTGGTGTCTTTTTTTTTTTTTTTTAAGATTGATTTATTTATTGGACAGAGAGAGCACACGCGTGCTTGCACGGAGCTGGAGGGGAGGAGGGGGAACACCGGGGAGGAGGGAGAGGGAGAGAGTCCCAAGCAGATTCCGAACTCAGCTCGGAACCCAAGGCAGGACTCAGTCTCACAACCCTGAGATCATGACCTGAGCCGAAACCAAGAGTCAGATGCTTAACTGACTGCACCACTCAGATGCCCCATGACTGGTGTCTTTCTAAGAGAAAGAAGAGGGGGATTTGAACAGAGACACCAGGAAGAAGGCCCTGAGAGGACAGAGGCAGAGAGTGTAGTGATGCAGCCACAAGCCAAGAAACACCAGGAATCACTAGAAGCTGGAAGGATAAGGAAGAACCCCCGCTGGAGCCTTCCCAGAGGGCACACCGGACTGGGAGAGAGTAAGTTTCTGTTGTTTCAGGCCACAGAGTTTGTAGTCATTTGTCATGGTCTGTGGCAACCAACAGCCTACACAAGCCAAAGCGCGCCGTGGTTAGAAGCCTATTAGCTACACGATTTGGGCAAGTCACCACGCCTAAGTCTCAGTTTCTCCATCTAGGAAATGGGATGATAAGAGCCCCCCACCACGCCAGCTTGTGGCGAGAATCATAACGCACAGAAGGTACTTGGTCTGTGGTAAATGCTCAACGACTGTTGGCCAATCTCTTAATTGGCTTCTGTCATATTTCCTGCTGGAATACCTTGCCCCTGTCCTCTGTTTGCAGAACTCAACCACTTCAGAAGTTCTAAGCACAGGGAAATTAAAAGTTTATTTAGTTGGAAGAGCGGTCTAAACGCTGACTTAGCTACATAACGAGAAGGGATAATAAGGTGATTCAGGAGCCCACAACTTAATTTTAGGCCAAAAAAAGTCCCAAGGGACACAGATCGACGTACCCATTTTTCAGGTCCAGGGTTTGCCCAGATGTCTGGAACTCGGGTATCTGGCCCTTTGCTGTTCTCCTTCGATCCCTGAGGTGGTAGAGGTAGAGAACTGGGAGCACCCGTGGCTTGTTTTATTATCACGCTGGGAGCTCGTTAGGTGAGAGGCCTGTCTCATCCATCCTTCTTATCAACTCTCTATCCCCTCACTGCCCAACCAAAATACCAGACACAGGGCTCAGTATGACACCCAGCCCCCAGCAAGAGAGCCTGAGCAACTACTGAAGGCCAGCCCCCAAGCCCAGCTGAATCTGATTACGCCATTCTCTGGGCTCTGGGTCATCTTTCAGGTGGGAGCAAGCCAGGCTTCCTGCTTCTTGGCTCCTCTGAAGCAGGTGGGGAGGGGAGAGGGGAGGAGTGAATTAGAGTCATCAGTGCCAGAGGCCTGGGCCCTACACCTGACTATTTTGCAAAACCAGCAAGGCGCCAGTCTTAAACAAGCCGGTGTGTTCTGGGGTTGGGACTGATGATCCCAAGAGAGTAAAGCTGTACACACACCTTCCACGGTGTTGGGTTTCACCGACTTTCACACTTGACCTTAAATGGGCCTGTGTTCATTGCTCGGTGTCTGAAATAATAATAATAATAATAATAATAATAATAATAATAAAAAATCAGCTCTAGGTTACGAGCACTTCAAGGCCCCATGCTAAGTAAGGCTTTATGCATGTTGCCTCACTGAATTTGATGAGGCACGTGTTCTTTCTCCATTTTATCACTTTCCCCAAGAGCATTCGGCTGCTTAATGGATGGCTCCTGGGAGTCAGCCTGACTCCAGAAACTTTGGTCTTAAAAGATAATACCTGTTTTGGGGCACCTGGGTGGCTCAGTTGGTTAAGCGACTGCCTTCGGCTCAGGTCAAGATCCTGGAGTCCCGGGATCGAGTCCCGCATCGGGCTCCCTGCTCGGCAGGGAGTCTGCTTCTCCCTCTGACCCTCCTCCCTCTCATGCTCTCTGTCTCTCATTCTCTCTCTCTCAAATAAATAAATAAAATCTTTGAAGAAAAAAAAAAAAAAGATAATACCTGTTTGGATAATGTACTCTTCATTTAGGATTATTTTCTTTGCTCTTATATTTGGGTTTTCATGAAAGAACAATACAACTGATTTCTTTCTTTAGTGTCAAATATAGGGGCGCCCGGGTGGCTCAGTCGTTTAAGCGTCTGCCTTCAGCTCAGGTCATGATCCCAGGGTCCTGGGATCGAGCCCCCATCAGGCTCCCTGCTCGGCGGGAAGTCTGCTTCTCCCTCTCCCACTCCCCCTGCCTGTGTTCCCTCTCTAGCTGTCTCTCTCTGTGTCAAATAAATAAATAAATAAACTCTTAAAAAAATTTTAATGTCAAATATATATATAAAACACCTGAAAACAATCGCCCCTCGCTGCCTCTTCCAGCCCCTAATTCCAGAGAGTCCCACAGTTCTGTGCAATAAGAAAGGTGGCTGTCTGCTGTGAGCCGGCATGCTCATCCCAAGCTGACACTCTGGCAACCAGGAGGGCATGGCCTCGTGGGAAAGAGAGCCTGGCATTATTTTAATTAACAATGACCACTGCAGAATCACCTTGTAGGGTATCCGACAAAGACTCTCCTACCGACAACCTCAGTGGTCACGACCCACTTAGACCCAAACCCTTCACAACCTTGCCAGGCATTTTCAAGTCGTCTACCGTCGATATGAGGAGTAGGCCTGCCCCCCGGAGCCACCCGCCTCCTTTCCTCCCATCAGGAGCCACAACTCTCTCCTTGAGTTCTAATAGAAAGCACAGATTCTTCTAGAAGGAACAGCATGCAGGGCTACTCCCATCTTACTGTTGCCAATCCAAGAAGGAAAAAAGATGATGATGCATTGGGTTGAATAGTGTGCCCCTCAAAATTCATGGGTGAAACCTCAGAATGTGACCTTATTGGGAAATGAGGTCTTTGCAGATGTAACCATGTTAGGACCCGGTCATAGTGGATTAGGGTGGGCCCTAATCCAGTGACGGCTGTCCTTATGAGAAGATAACACACACAGAAGGCGAACAACCATGTGAACGTGGAGGCAGAGATTGAAGTGATGGAGCTACAAGCCAAGGAATGCCAAAGACTGCTGGCAACTGCAAGAAGCTGGAAAAGACAAGGAAGGATCCTTCCTCCCCTAGAGCCTTCAGAGCAAGCATGGCCTTGATTTCAGACCTCTGGCCTCTAGAACAGTGAGAAAATAAGTTTCTGTTGTTTTAAGCCAGTCTGTGGCTCTTTGTTATGGCAGCCCTAAGAAACTTACACAGATGGTGATCATTAACCTGGAGGAGGGCTGGGGGGAGCTGAGAGGTGGGGACAGAGCTTGGTAAGGGTGGGAAGCCGGGCAAAGCCAGCCTGGCTCTCCTTTGACTGTCTACCTAAGAATATCTAATTTTTCTCCAAGGGTTTACTAGGAGTGCTAGGTGTTCATTACCTCACTGTCCCTCAAAATAATCCAATGATGCAGATCCCTGTTATTATCCCCATTTTACCAGGAAGACACTCAGGTTTCGATGGGTTAAGCACTTCAGAACGGCCAAGGGACTATAGAATCTGGTCCCCAGAAAGATAAAGCACAGCTAGTCCAATACCCCTGTTTCACCTGCAGGTAAACAGAAAAGTACAGTGACTTGACCACACAGCAAGCAGCAAAGAATGGAAACCAGAAACTGAATTCAAGGGTCTCATGTCCTGATTTCTTATTCTTTCCATAGGTACAGGCCAGTATCCTGCACCGCCAGCACAAGAAGTGTCTTGAAAGAAGGAAGTCACTTAAGGTATCTCAGTCCCAAATCCCAAGAGTTTCACAAAGACAGGGAAAGGAAATGGCGTTCTTTCTTTTCTTTTTTTTAAGATTTTTATTTTTTTTTTAAAGATTTTATTTATTTGACAGAGAGAGACAGCGAGAGCAGGAACACAAGCAGGGGGAGTGGGAGAGGGAGAAGCAGGCTCCCCATGCAGCAGGGTGCCCGATGCGGGGCTCGATCCCAGGACCCTGGGATCATGACCTGAGCCGAAGGCAGACGCTTAACGACTGAGCCACCCAGGCGCCCCTAAAATGGTAAATTCTTGAAGACTCTTAAAGATTCTAAAGTGGTGGGGCGCCTGGGTGGCTCAGTTGGTTGGGCGACTGCCTTCGGCTCAGGTCATGATCCTGGAGTCCCAGGATCGAGTCCCGCATCGGGCTCCCTGCTCAGCAGGGAGTCTGCTTCTCCCTCTGACCCTCCTCCCTCTCATGCTCTCTATCTCATTCTCTCTCTCAAATAAATTAATAAAAAAAAAATCTTAAAAAAATAAAAAAAAAAAAGAAAGATTCTAAAGTGGTGATCTAGTAAGTAAAAAAAAAATTTTAAGGCAAAATGGTGTTATGTGCATTTTACCACATTTAAAAAAATACACTACAAATGAGAGAAAAAATGGGTTTTGATAAAAGCCAAATCTAGTCATCTGGAGACTGTTTTGGTGACCATCTCCAGTAGCGGGGGCTTTGGTTACCATGAGCTACCTCATAAACAGCAGACCAAAGATCATAACTGGTCAGTCACCAAGGGGGACCCACCACTGGCCAGAAATAGGAATCACTCAATGGTAGTGATAGCACGAGGCACTAGCTAAGATCTCCGCTCTGGACCCACATTCCTGAGCTGTGTTTTATTTCTCAGACAGTGCAAACAAAACCCCAGTATCTGAGGAGAGAGAGCCAAGGCACCGAGGTGCAGCCAGGAAGAAGCTGCTCATCCTCTGTGACAACACTCTCCTTCTGAAGGTCAGTCTTGGGTTCAAACTCTTTTCTGGGTCTCCAGGGACTATGAGGGGCTGATGGCCAGGCTGGAGAGCCAAGAACCCCCCTGTTCCAGAAGAGACGTTTGGCCACTTCCCCCATACAGACTCCTGGCCACACAGCCTTTAGAGACACGAGCAGACACTCCAGTTCTCCTGGGGCTCTAAGGAGACCTGTCTACCCAATTTACAAGCTCTTTAAGCTACAAAAGACCTCCCCGGACAAGGCTCAAGAACATAAATATCTCCAAAAATAGGCAAATTGGAGCTCTCGTGGCCTTAGCTCCATCTTCTGGAAACCTCCGCACCATGACAGCTAAGTGGAGGAAGAAGGGAATGCGCAGGCTGCCGCGAAAAAGATGAGACAGAGAGGTCCAAGTAAAGCACCAGCTTGTGCACCCACAGAAGCCAGAGGAGCAGAAACAAAGAAAGCCAGAGGCCAGGGACGTGGTACAAACTATTGGACTGCATGCCTACTTTCTAGAACTTGATTCAATGGATCTAGAACATCCAACCGCCATCTGATCCCAACGACCACCGCTGAAAGACCCACCTTGCTCATACCAAAAAATAGCCCCTTCTGGCCCTTTGCCCTGGACCTGTGACTTTCGGGACTAATTCTGTTTTCTTTTGTGGCTGAGTATCAATAAATCATCTATTCTGGTGTCTTAGAAAAAAAAAAAGGTAAGTTCAATAAGTGAGCTTAAGTGGCTAGATGGTATGAAAAAGAGATGTGTGAGTCTAACAAATACACACTCAGGGAGGCAGTAGGGAGTGGTGGGGACTGGGGTGTATAAGGTCAGCTGCTACTCATTTCCTGCTGCTTGTAGCCAGTCAGGAACACGGGCCAGGATAGCTAGGATATTTTCTTTTATGACTCTTCTGATATTTTAATGTTGGCAAGTAATTACAAAAATATGTTTGGGGCGCCTGGGTGGCTCAGTTGGTTAAGCGACTGCCTTCGGCGCAGGTCATGATCCCGGAGTCCCGGGATCGAGTCCCGCATCGGGCTCCCTGCTCAGCGGGGAGTCTGCTTCTCCCTCTGCCCCTCCCCCCTCTCATGCTCTCTCTATCTCATTCTCTCTCTCAAATAAATAAATAAAATCTTTAAAAAAAAAATATGTTTGGGCGCCTGGGTGGCTCAGTTGGTTAAGCGACTGCCTTCGGCTCAGGTCATGATCCTGGAGTCCCTGGATCGAGTCCCGCATCGGGCTCCCTGCTCGGCACGGAGTCTGCTTCTCCCTCTGACCCTCCTCCCTCTCATGTGCTCTCTCTCTCTCATTCTCTGTCTCAAATAAATAAATAAAATCTTTAAAAAAAAAAAATATGTTTAATACTGTGCAGGCCAAACATAATGCCTAGAGGCTGGATTTGGCCAGGGACTGCCAATTTATAATCTCTGTTCCAGGGCCAGATCCATTGCCTGTTCTATAAAGAAAGCCAAAGCAACCCCCTTACTACCTTCTCCCTAAATGTAGGATGGCCTCTGAGAAGGGAGAAAATGTCTCTACAACAGCCAAACAAGGCAGTACGGAGTAGGGGGTGAGCACAAGGACACCCCCACTGGGCAGCAGGAGTGGCCTTGGGCAAATCACTTAACCTATGTGTACCTCAATCTTCTCATCTACAAAATGAGGATAATAAAAGTACTACCAAGGGTTGTTGGGAGGTTTAAATGAGTTTATATATAGTAAACACCTGTAAGAGCACATAGCAATTGAGATGCATTATCACAAACTGCTGTTGAAACCCATGGTGAAGATAGGAGGGAGGAGGCTGGGCTCCTTGACCCCAGCCTTCCTCCACACCATCAACGGGCCCAGGCTGAATCCAATCTCAGAGGCCCATCAGGTGGGTACAGGTGAGAGACAGGAGGGGCCGAGTCCTATCCCCAGAAAGAGATCTGACCAAAAAAGAAAAAAAAGAAATCTGACCAACCAGGAACCAAGAACACTACACACAAACAGATCAGAGACACAAAGATATTTTAAAGGAAAAAAGAGCTTTCCACAGCACAAAACAACATTTCCTCCTAAGATGAATGTGTTTTTAACTCATTTACAACATTCTGGGGCCCCAGTACTATTAATGGTTTTATTATTGATTAAAATTCCTTGTTTTTACTTTAAAGGACCTCAGAAGAAAAAAGGAGCCTCATGAGAGAATTCTAAGGTTTGCTTTAGGAAACCTAACATACAAAACTCCATGCCACGAGATTAGGGACTCTTAACCTGGAGTCCAGCAACAGGCTCGGGAGTCAAGACCTCTTGACACAGCATGCTAAATTTGGTGTGTATAAGCACGTTTTCATAAAACCCTCAAGAGAGGTCAGCAACCTCCAAAAAAGTCAAGAGTCAGTGAAAAGGACCCAAAGCAAGGAATGATTCTCTTTACAGGGATGGTCATCACAGAGTTCTTTTACCTGGCAATCTTCCCCAGTTACAAGATTTGCATTTCCCAGCACCTGGAGGGGCACACCTTCTATATGAAGTGAAATATCTCTGGACTAATGATTTTGTACGCCAGCTCCCTCTGTTTGTGGCACCTGTCAGGCTGCCTGACAGGGGCCCCGGGTCCTCATCCCAGCTCCCCGCATCTACCTGCTCTGTCACTTCAGGCATATCCTTTACCCTCTCTGAATCTACTTTCACATCTGTTAAGTGCAGATAACTCGGGTACTTCGCCTAGTGCTGGTACTTGACTGGTAGTGAATTTTCAACAAGTGTTATGATGATGATTACTAGAGGGGAAGGCCTCTCAGTGTATTTCCTGGGAAATACACACACTGCATGTTTGCACTCTGCCTATAACAGCCTTCCCCATCCAGAGAACTCCTACACAGCCTCTAAAGCCCAAACCAAATGCCCACTGCATAACTGTCCCAGAGCCCTGGCACCTGGTATGGCTGAGGAGAATCCTTCACCCCGCTAACCGGTGAGCTGCCTGAGGGCAGTAACTATGCCTTCCTACTTTCTGTTCCCCCAATGGCCAGCCCAGATGGTGCTCAATGAACATTTGCTCAATAATTAGCCTCTACTTAGAGACCTCTGAACCCCAGGTGGATATGTGGCCCACCTTAGCTGGCCACCTAGAGGACCACCCAGAGGTACAACCTGGTCCTATGAAGCAGGTGCATGCTCCAGGGGAAGCCAGCCCAGAAGAGCAATTCCTGACCAGGATGGAGGGGTCTGTCCCCAGACCTAACAACAGCACTATGGGCACACCCATAATGCCGACTGCCAGCAAAGCCTCGAATTTTCAACAAGCACAGAGAAAGAACTCCTTGTCAACCACACAGCTTCCCCTTTAGCTGTCAATGGTGGCCTCGGCTCAGAAGTCTTAGGCAGGCTTGCTTGGACCAGAAGCCCCTCTCTATGCATAGACACATCCCTGGGACTGTTTGCACTGAGCTGCCCTGAGCTGAGCTGCCCCTGGGAACCTGTCCAGCCCTTCTCAGCTGCCCAGGCCCAGATGCGATGCCCTGCCCACCTTCACGCCCTCCAGGAGTGCCTGGGGGTCCTCGATGCCCTCAGGGACACACTTCTTGTTCTCTGGGAGGGATTCCAGTTTCTCCACCAGCGCTTTCAGGCCCTTCAGCTCAAACTCAGTGAGGTGGGTCCACTTGGCGGAGACCCCCGTGGCAGGGGAGCCAGTGGGCGTCTTGGGGTAGTCTGTGGGCACCGTCGTGGACTTCACACTTTCCTCCGACTCGTTAGACAAAGTCCTTTGGAGGAACCGCATGGCAGGTGCTTTGGGCTTCTTCCCGGGGGCCTCCTGGTCCTCTGACGGGGTGCTGGTGGGCGACGGAGGGCCATCGGCGGGTGGCTTGGGCACTTTATCTGCACCCTCCTCCTCCTCCTCCTCCTCTTCCTCTTCCTTCTCCTCTTGAGGCTGCTGGTCACAGGACTCCTCCTCCATCTCCAGCCAGGAATCAGATGAGAAGCCGTCTATGCTGGGCTTTCTAGGGGCATCTACAGGGAGCAAGAGGGTCACAAGAAAGACTGAGATGAAGGCCTCAAACTCCCTGCTAGATGTCCCTGGAACTCCACTCACTACACCTCCCCTTTACTCTGGACATCCAGCTTCTTTTGACAATTCTAATGGTCTATGCCTCCCTCCGCCTCTAGAAAGGCTGGGGTCAGTCAGACATAGGATCAAATCCCAGCTCTGTTTCTTCCCAGCTGTGTGTACCCAGACAGGTTGCTTCACCCCTCTGAATACACCTGGCATTTTATTTTTCAACATATAAAAATAAGGCCCAAAACGCATATGTTATATAACTATTCCATTCATATGAAATGTCCAGAACAGGGGGAAATCTATAGAGACAGAAAGTAGATTAGTGGGGTGCCTAGGCTGGGCGGGAGGGAGATAAGGAGATAACACAGGGTACAGGTTTCTTTCTGGGGTAAAGAAAACAACCCCAAATCGACTGGTGATGGTTGCACAGCTCTGGGAATATGCGAGAAACCACTGAGTTATACATATTAAATTGTATGATATGGGGACGATATCCCATTAATGTGTTTTTAAAAATATAAGGCAAAAAAATGCTTCCTCTGAACACTTGCGGTGAGGATCCCCTAAGGCATCACTGAGCATGGGTCCTGGCAGACAACCAGCATTTGGTACATGAGGCATCCGTGATGTCTCCTCTTTACTTTGGCGGGAGGAGCAGTGAGGCAGGGGGGAAACAGAAGCAAGAAATTTCAGTGACCCAAATGCTGCCTCAAGCTTTCTTCTTGTGCCTGCAAACGGAAATGGAAACGTTCTTCTACAGCCCTAAATATCCGAATGAGAGAAGTGACTCTCCGTTTCCTGGTCATGAAGACTGCCGCAAAATCAAGCCTCTGGTCCCCACAGGAACGTGTAAGCTCCTACAACCACAGGGGTTGCCCCATTATTTCAGACTAATTTCCCATTTCCTACCAGGCTGGGAGCTTCCGGAGAGCAGGTTGTGGGATTTCAGGACTTCTCAACACCCGAATATTGCATCATCTGACACGTAGGAGACTCACAAGAGACTCCCCAGGCAAAACTGAATTTCTGGGAGGTAAATAAGCACTTCCCAATAAAGACTTCTGCAGAAACATTTGTTCTCCATCATCTGCCCAGTCTGAAACCCCTAAAAGTCACTAAGGATGAGAGTCAAGGGAAGGAGGGAAGGAGGCTTTTTACAGTGAGAAAAAAAAAATAAAGAATCTAAAAATCCTGGGGATTGCAGGAGAAACCGTGCAGACCCTAAAGGAGACAGACCGATCATGTTTTTCTATCCCGTGATGAGAAAGAAGCAGTGAATGAGTCTCAGCACACTCTGCCTCCAGGAAACCCCTCAGCAGTAAGAGCTCAGAGGCAGGGGGGAAGGGCCGTGTTCTTCCAGATTGCTCCTCAGGGCTCACTGTCACAGCTAGAGGCAACCTCAGGCGGGCGTCTAGGAGTCAAGATTCAAGGATTGAGCCATTTGGGGGGTGATGTCCCTTTAAGTAAAGGCAGGAATGAGTCATTTGGGGGTGATGTCCCTTTAAGTAAAGGCAGGAAGGCAGGACTCCGCAGCTGCGGCTCTAAACGCTCTCTCCTGCATCTGTCAGAACCACCCACTGCTCTGCCAAGCTTGTGTCTCCAGCCCTGGTCACCCCTCCCGCTGGCTCAAAGCTGGCCTCAGAACTTCGAGACCGGCTGCACCTCGTGGGCCTGCTCAGATATAGACAAAAACCCAACCCCAAGGTGCAGGGGAGGGCTGAGGATGGGGGATCAGCTGGTGGCCCCGGAGGACTAAAACCACCAGGATTCTTCGCTCCGTAGGGATCCTGTTTCAGCAACCACACCTGGGACTCGTTCCTCAGCGAGACCTGGAGGCCACCAAGGTGACTCTGTTGGGGTCACAATTTCATTTTCTTGGACGCTGTATTCCAGATGGGAAGTTGACAAGGATGGCTTCCCCTCCTAAGGGGTCTCTAGGAGTCTGCCCGACACTTTGGTTTAAAAGAACTCCAGAAACCCAGGGACTCCCTAGGGCCACACTGAAAACATTCTTCCTGCCCAGCTGAGCAGTGGAGGTGGCTGGGCCCACATTTCACTCACCAATAAGCATTGATTCTCTCTGGTATTCCTGAGTGAGGTAGGACCGCTGGGTCACACAGTACACGTATCTTTCCAAGACATACCAGCACATCTCATAGTAGAAGGGGTAACGAAATTTGGGCTGCACCTGAAAGCAAAGACCCAGGGGTGGAAGTCAGTTTCTGGAGGGCAAAGGAGAACCAAGGGAGAAAACTGGGGGGAGGGAGTTTCTGCGGGTGGGAGTTATTTTCACCATCTTAACAAGAGCACAAATGGTGTGAGGGAAAAATGGGGGAGGCGGGCTGGAAGGCAGGAGAGAGGCGCTGGAAGGGGCAAGATACCAGTAGCATGCACATATGAGGAGGAAGAAGGGAGAAAGAGGCCTATGTGAGAGCATCATTTCAAAGCTCCCTGAGCGGCAGGCTGCCAGGAGAAGGCCGATGGGGTCCGCTTTGTGCTTCTGTTAGATGCAGAGAAACAGAGTTGTCCCCTGACCTGCTGACGGAGGGTGCGGGTACCTGCGGATGTGAGCCTGATTCCAGCTACAACAAACACAGGCTCCTCCTCGTTCTCAAAAAATTCTTGCACACACTCTGCTATCCCTCCCTGCCCCTTGAAAGACAGAAAACGACCCCCAAACCTTCCCCACTCGCAGACGGGCTGTCAAGCATCTCCTGCACTCTGGGAGGGAGACAACACCGGGTGGACCAATGAGGAGGGAGGGGGTGTGGCCTCGCCTACCTCCAGGGGTGGGGCCTCAGCGAGTCCCACCTCCTGCACCTCCTGCTCCTCCCGACAACCACCTGGCACTGCCCAGCCTGCATTCCCAGAGGATTCTCTCGGACACAAGTCCCCAGGGTGACCTGGGGCGGCTCTAACACCAGGAGACACACGCCCAGGTCCAGAGCAGGAATCCAGATGGGGCTCCCCTTTGGGCCGTTTCTTAGAGGGGAGGAAGTGTAGGTGCAGATAGCTTTGTGTAGCAGAACTGTGAAAAGGCCTGGGCTTCAGGAGGATTCTCATGGGTGGGAGCGCGGGGTCTATATGGACGAGATGGCAGAGAAAGATGGCAAGGAAGCAATTCCACTGACGGCCTTGCACAGATGAACCTTCCAGAAACTTCATCCTGAGCGGGTAAGTGAGGAATGAGGGCGGTGAGTGGGTGGTCCCTGTCTCCCCCAGGGACTGAGCCCTCTTTTCCAAGGCTATGCGTAGATCTTGCAGGTCCACACTCACCCCGGACCTGCTCTCTTGCCCTCTCGCCAAGGGGGTGTCTGCTTCCAGGGACCTCTGCGGGTGCCAGAGACCCCTCTTCACCTCTCCTATCTTCCAGAAACCCAGGGAGTTGAATGTTAAGCAAGGACACTGTCCCACCTTTCTCTGCGACACTCTACAGGCAACACTCTACGTGTGGGATGAAGGCAAAGACAAGCAGACCTCGGTCCTCCATTTGCCCTAAAATACCACTTTCCTGCCTCTCTCACAGTGCCCACCTGGAAAAGGCTCCCCACTCTGCCCTCTCTGAGAGTCCCAGCTCAGTCCCCTGGCCACCCCAGGCCCCGCTGACTCAGTGTTCAACCGTGAGGCCCTTTTCCCACGTGGGGGGGTCTCACTTCTCCCATCTGCTTATTGGGTCCACTTGACCTCCCCACCTCTGGTGGATGTTATGTGTTGGAATGAGATCCTGGCCGCCGCATGCTTTTGAGCTCCTCCAGGGGGATGCATGGAGTTGGGAACATCTAGCGGTTTCCTTGGCTCCAGCTACTCTCCTGAGAACCCTGGTTTTAATGCTGGGATAGTAGTAATACTTTTTCACTGTCACTGGATCAGTGCCCTTCGGAGTTTAAAAAGGAGAGGGGCACTTCAGACTGAGACAGACCCTGACCTCCTGTAAAGAGGGGTCCGGGAGCCTCAGCCCTACCCCTGCTCCAGAGCAAGGACCAAGCGACTTTGAAACCAATTGCTGATGCCTACAGAGCAGGCTGAGGACAGGCAGGCCCGCCTCTTCTCGGACCCTCACTCACATCTCCTGACTTCAGATTCAATTGGTAAGACTCTTGAAGTTGCTTTTGACCTTTCAAATTTTGGGAAACCGTGCAAGCCGCTCTGCACTCAAGGGCACCATGGCGCCTCAGAATCTTTCTAGATCAGGAAAAAAATATATATTTTGGCTGTATGTCAGGAGAGGAAGAGAAGTCTCCCCTCATTGTTGCTGAACCCAAGGGAAACCAGCTGGGTGAAAACAAATGCTGATGAAGGAATTCAAATTTTTTCATTTTATTTTTATTTTTTTTTTTCCAAGAGAGCACGGCAGGAAACAAAATTTGCAAAGAATTGACTTACAAACGGGTTGTCGCCTTCCACCCTTCGCCTTCAAAAGGTTTCAGCCACATGCCTGGGAACATTAAACACACGATTGCTCAACATTATTTGTTGACAAATTCGGAGCCTCACCAAATTGAGTTGTTCACCGAAAGGCAAGGCAGTCAGAAAGCATGCAGCGCTCCCAGCCTGGGGGGTAATCAGTCTGTCAGCAGATCTCAAGGGGTAGCTTTGAGTTCCCAAAGGCCCATAAGAGTAGCATTGGCCTTAGCCCTTCCTCTTACAGCTGAGTGACCTCAGGAGATCAGAACCAAAAGTGTTTTGGTGCATCTATTACTCCCAGGTCTCAAGGAATTTGAAAAACTAAAATATGAGGGTGGGTGGAAGTGTCTTAAAATTTGTTTTTCTCCTGGAAAAAAAAAAAAAAGTCAATGGGAAAAAAAAAAAATCCAATGGCAGAGGAAAAGAGGAGAGGAAGGGAAAATTATTTGCAATTTCCAAATAGATTCACTGGCTGAGAGGGAATGGAGCGTGCGGCGTTACCTTTCCTGAGAAAGCTGCCTTCACTAGAGCCATTAAGGAGGAAAAAAAAAAAAAAAAAGATAAACATAAGAGAGACGGCAGTTTAATGAATGATCAACTGGACCACCCTGTCCCTTATCAAGCTAACTGGAGTTAAAAATATGTAGTGATGTTTGTTGAGACGTTATCTTCACATAATAAACATGCAACACGTCCAGTCCTTGGTATAGTTCCTCCCCACCTTGCATCTTTACAATGAGAGGATTTACTCTGCACAGGGAGGGGGGACACGTGTGGGTTTCTACACATTGGAAACCACCAGGCCCTGGCAGGGCAGGGCCTCAGCGGCAGCAGGGTAAACACCTCTATCACCCAACGCCCCCAATATCAAAGTGAGACGCGGCTTACTAAACATAGGAGACCATTGGGGTTCCCCTGGTCTGGATGGGAGGGGGGGTTCCCCACCTTGGGCCACAAAGGCAAATTCTTTTTCTTTTTTTTTTTTTTTTTTTTTTAAAGATTTCATTTATTTATTTGAGAGAGAGAGAATGAGAGAGAGCAAGCACATGAGAGGGGGAGGGTCAGAGGCAGAAGCAGGCTCCCTGCCGAGCAGGGAGCCCGATGCGGGACTCGATCCAGGGACTCGATCCAGGGACTCCAGGATCATGACCTGAGCCGAAGGCAGTCGCTTAACCAACTGAGCCACCCAGGCGCCCAAGGCAAATTCTTTTTCTAAGACAAATCCACACCATGGGGCTTAAAGACTGACAGTTTCCTGTCCCACCCCCTGCCTCTGGTTTCCAAGCACAGCCCTGTTTTAGGGACTCTTGAAAAACTATTTTTAAATGGCCATAACCTTCTTAAGAAAGCTCGCAGGGATGTAAGGAATTAAGCCATAGCGAGCTGACAAGGAGCCCTGGTATTTTATCTGGCTTCTAGTGCTCTCTCCCCAGCATCTTTTGTCTGCCTTGGCTCCTAAGACATAAACAATTGGGCCTTGTAGCCAAGCCCTCTCCAAAGACCAGAAATCAAAGCAGATTAAACAGCCTGCCTCTGCTTCCGGCCCAGCCCGCCCGCCAGCCCCCCGCCCATCAACCTGCTTCAGGGAAACCAGATGGGGCACCCCATTCAGACGACAGGGACAGTGGGCCTTGGGGGAGGGGACCCTGCCGCGCTCATCTCAACGTGGGCCTGATAGTCTCTGGGCGCTCACTGTGACGCCGAGGGTTCTACACTGTTACCCTCCCACCCGCCTCCCACAGGGGAGGGGAGCTGGACTCCTGACGGAAGGATGGGGCCCAAATGCGCTGAGACGTACAATCCGGATTCCCTGGGGGAGGGGGGACAGCTGCCAAGCAAGTTGCCAAAGCCTTTAGAAATCCCAGCCTGATTCTGGCTTTCAAGAATTGGCTGGGAAGTCATAGGCCTCACTTCTAGATTTCTCCTTTTTTATCCCGCACCTCCCTAGTCTGTTCGCACGCAAACTGGCCCATTCTTCAGGGCTGGCCAAGGAACAGTTGGCCGGAACCCCGGACAGCACTTGACCCAGACTATGAGATGACCACTCACACCCACATGGTGCCTTTCTCCAGGATGCCACGGGGTGGCCTCCCCCAGACCAGGGCTGGGGCCGGCCTCCCCCAGACCGGGAAAGGGGTGGTGGTCAGGCAACAGAGAAAAGAGGCGCGAAAATCCACAAAATAAAGACCCAGGCTCTGCAGATCCGGGCATCCCAGCAGCAAACCCGTCAATCTGAAGATACACAGTTGCTCTTGGAAACACACCTGACTGCTGAATGTAGCTCAAAGTTGTTCCCAGGAAACCCCCGGACACAATCCCTCAACGTCGGGACTATTCGAGAAGTCTGATACACACACAGTAGCTAAGATTTTTGGTTCATATATGTGATTCTGCACAGCTCAGGGCCTAGAAACAAGACCAGGAAAGACGGGGACCCTGGGCCCAGGGCATCTGCCTCGATGGGATGCTTCTGTAGAGTCCCAGCATGACAATACCTCTCTGGGGCAAAAAAGTCACCTCTGAGGCAAAACCCAAGAAGATGTGGTGTGGTCCAACCATACAATGGAATATGACTCAGCCATAAAAAGGAAGGAAGCAATGATACCTGCTACACCGTGGAAGAACCCTGAAGACATCATGAGACGTGACAGAAGTTGTTCACAAAAGGACACGATATAAGATTCCATTTCTATGCAATGTCCGGTAACAGGCAAATCCGTAGAGTCAGAAAGCAGATTGTTGGTTGTCACAGGCTTGGAGGGTGGGGAGTGGGTTTATGGAAGGTGACTGCTAATGAGTAGGGGATCTCTTTCTGGGGTGATGAAAATGTCCTTGAGTTAGAGCTGGTGACTGCACAACACTGTGAATACCCTACATGCCACTGAGTCATGCCCCGTAACTGGTCACTCGTATGGTACGCGGATTATAGCTCAACAGAAAAAAGAGATGAGTATTTGAACAACTGTAAGAAAAAAGAAGAAAGAAGGGGCCCTCTTGGCCCCAGTTTCCCACCCTCAGACCTATCTCTCAGTTGCCTTGGGACACTTGGCCAAGCCCCACAATGGGAAAGAGGGTGCAGATGCAAGCAGCCAGCGTTCCCCTGAGGAAGCTCGTGCAGTGGAGTGATGCCGAGGGCACACAGGTGTCCAAGCCTCGGCCCCGGTCCTGGGGGGTGGGGGTGGGGGAGACCCTATGTCTGAGAAACGGTTACTGTCACAGTCAAGAGGAAAAGCCCCCCCCCCCATCCCACCCACACCTGCAAGCAGACACTGACACACAGCTCAGAGACAATACCGAGGGCCTCCCAGATACTGGCTTTCTCAAGGCGCTATATCACATTCGGGGTCCCTGGGTGGAGGAGACACATGGCCAAGAGCTGACCTTTCCAAGGCCCCCCTCCGAACCACAGCAATAACCACCACAAAATCCCCCCCAACTCCCGTGCATCCCTCTCTACACATGAGAAGAAGAAAGAGGGAGGGTTCCTGACATCTTGCAGTGCTTTCTCAATAGATAGTTCCTCTTTGATGAGGGGGTTTTGGCTGCCACTGGCCTGGAGATGAACAGAAACTCCAGGGACTCTGGGTGGGGCTCTTGGAGACAGCCCCCCGCAGGGACCAAGGCCTGGCTTGAGGCAGGGGACAGGAGGGAGGGGGGACCACAGAGGACTTTGGAATGACTCGTCCCACACACCCCGAGCACCAGGCAGAGCTCAGGGGCCGGGCAATCCCACAAGGAGAGAAGGAAGCCACCTTACCCGTGTTCTGTCCTCGATCTCGTAGATCCGCAGCTGCATGGGCACGTTAAAGCTGTGCAGGATGTTTCCGCCAAATACCAGAGAGTCTACAGGGGTGTAGACTGCATGGATCCAACCTGGGGTGGGGAGGGCACAGAGAGGGTCAGCCACTGGCCCCTGGACCACTGGGGAGGGTCACCGACAGAAGCACGCAGAAGGGCACAGGAGGCCCAGGGGAGGACCCGGGGCCAGAATTGAGGATGCCCGGGCTGCCTGACGCAAAAGGCAAGGTTCCGGGCTGCCTGACAGGACTCAGACACACAGCCCCGATGGACTACTGCAGGTACTGACCCCTGGCTGGCTCGAGACGGTGGTGGGCAGCGGAAGGGCCTCGACAAAGGCTGCCTCGTGTTGCTGTAGGCCAGGCTGCAGCAGCCAGCAGAGGCAGGCCCTGTCCCCGTCCCATGCTGGCCAGGGAGCTGGACACCTCTCATTCAGGCTGCTCATCCATCCCTGAGCCTCTTCCCCGGCATCCCTGAGAACACCCATCTCAGGAGGCGTCACAAAGGATTGCTTGGGGCCACAGCTAACGAGTGATGCCTGCCAAAACTGCAGGACCCAGACACGTTCCTGCCTGAGGCACAGAACAGCGAAGTCACCTGTAAGGACTGGAACCCAGGGCGTCGGCCTCACTTGGTCCATGAAGGCTAGACAAATCAAGCCACCCAATTCCTTCGCCAAGTACTAACACATGTTTCCAGGGCTCAACAGACCCACATGCGCTCCCGCCTACAGTAAAAGCGCTGAGCTAGGGGACAGGCAATATTATAATCCACTCCCATTTACGGATGCTGAAACCAAGGCTAAGAGAAGGTAAGTCACTTGCTGAATGAAGTCACAGCGTCTCCGTTCTGAACCCCTACGCTTCACGGCCCCTCTATCACAGGCTCAGCACACCAGGCCTGCAGGTCCCAGGAAACGGCCAGGGAGGCAAAAAGAGACATGCAGAGAGAAACAAGAGAGACAGAGGTAGGACAAAGACAGACAGAGGCAGAGAGACTCACAGGGAAAGACAGGATCGGCAGAGGAGAAAGGGGACAGACAGGGCAAACCAAACCTCGAGACCCCGAGACCCCAAGCCCAGGTGTCCACGTCTCCTCTGACCCCTCTTCTCCGAGCTGTGTGCATAACGTGTTTGCGTGGAGGATGACTACAGAGCCCCCACCCCGACCCAAAACATGCCCGCCCTGGGTCCCAGGCAGCCACAGCTGGCCGCGGCTGCCAGGAGCAGAGGTTCGAGGCCACTGCTGCCCTCTATGGGACACTCGGGGCGCTGGTCCTGCCCTGCGGGGAGGGGAGTGGGCTGAGCTGGCGGTCCTGGGGCAGAGCGGTCCTGGGGGAGGGCGGGGGGAAAAGCACCAGCGCAGAGCACACGAACGAAGGCTCTATGCAAGCTGGTTCTGCCGTTAGCTCCCCACACTGGCTGTGCTGTGCAGGTGTGCTCTTGTCGTGTTACCTGGGCGCCTCGTGTAGGACAAGCATGGCTGCCGCCTTGGCTTCCCCACCTGCTTCAGCCTCTCCATCTCAGCTGTGTGCCGGCTGATTTTCTCGGCGGCACGTTTTTATATTTTTGCTGGGCAGAGCTAAGCTGGCTATTACTGTTCTTATTACCACCATCAACGTGACTTAAGCAACATTTCCTAAACTGGGACCCAGGACTGCCAGGGTCAAGCAGATGCACATGGTGGGGTGAAGCCTGAATGGGGCAAAGATTCCTGGGTCTTGTTCCTATGCTCCTCACATGCCCAGCCAGGGCCCTACAGAAAGCCCTAGCCCCTCGGACCTGGGTTGGAAACCGTCCCATGGCCGACTCACCATGTGATATGGGGCACTTGACCACCCCTTCTCCTGGCCTCCATCTGCCCATGTGAAACGAGGGAGATCACTGTCTCCCTTGTGGGGAACCTGGTGAGCAAGAACTCAGTCCACGTAAGCAACTGCCACTGATATTCATGGTTGTCTCGTCCATCTTGAAGGCTTTGCAGAGAGTGGTGCCCACGTAAATCTGCATTTAAGGACTCTCCCTTCTGTCCTCTCAGGTGGAAACACAGACACACCTGACTTACACCTATTACTCTACTGGGTGAGCAAAGAGGGAAACGGAAGAGAGGTTCTGTTTCAAGTGGAGTGGCAGGGAATCTATATCCCCAGGCATTTCAAGGGGTTCTAGAAGCTTCTACCCACTCTCCTCTAGTCCCCAAGCCAGGGCCTCACAGGTGGGTCAGGCAGCCTCAAATGGATTAGTCACTGCCAAGTTCCTCCCCCTACCCTTCCTCAGATCTGCTCCATGACTTAAACACTCCCTCAGGAAGAACCAGGGAGGGGAAACAACAGTGCTCATAGGCTCCATCCATCCCCACCCTCTTGATGGTGTCTCCTTGGCTGCACCCCAGGAAGCATGAGAGAGCAGGTGTCCCAGGCTGGTGACTGGGCTGGGGAGCATGGCATCTGCCTCTTGCTTCCGGGCCAGAGTCACCAACATCAAGGCAGTAACGGGCGATTCAGGCCAAGCGACAAGGGACAGATGCAATCATGGAGGGAAAGCAGGCAACCCACAAAACCTACCGACAGGTGTTCTCTGGGACCTGAGGGGCAGTGGAGCCCAGGGAGTCTCTCTTGCCCTCAACCCAGACACTCAGGATTCAGAAACGAAAGTCCCCCTCCCCCCCACCCTGCCATCCACATTTGTCTGTCTTTGTGGCTGCTGTAGGGGTAAACCCAAAAGTCTATGGGTAAACCCCATAGAACTCGGGGGCACCTCACAAAGGGCCACGACCTGCTTCCTTCATGAACTCCCTGAGCTGGGTCAGGCCCTGGGCTGGGCAGGCCAGCTGCCAAGGTGTAGCCTCTCCTCTCTAGGACCTCCTAGCTGCTACCAGGGACCCAAACTGGCAGGCCACAGGCTGCGGCAGACTCACGATGGGGAAATTTGACAAGACAATCTGAATTGCTTCCTCCTCTAGAAAAGCAGGAAGATGGGCCCACCAGGCCATTCTCCTCCAGCTTTAACTGGCTTGAGATGCGTAGCAACTGTCCAGTTTCCTGGAGCCCACCCACCCTCTGCCTCCCATCCAGCCAGCTTCACTGCCGCCCTCTCCCTGGTCTGTACCCATTTTACAGGTGGGTCATCTGAGGCCCAAGCCACATTACACTATTAAGTAGCTTCAGGTTACTTTTTCTCAGACTGGCCCCAGTCTAAGAAACACCTAGGGCTACCCGTGAATTTGGGGTCATGAGTGATTTTTTTTTTTAAGATTTATTTATTTATTTTAGAGTCAGAGAGAGAACAGGGGGAGCAGTGGGAGCAGAGTGAAAAGGAGAGGAAGAGAAGCCACTGAGCCCAGAGCCCGATGTGGCACTCAATGTGGGGCTCAATCCCATGACCCAAATATCATGACCTGAGCCAAAATCAAGAGTCGGATTCTGAGCCACCCAGGCGCCCTTGGGCCATGGGTGATTCTTACTACAAAGCAAGGCTGGGAAATACTTTCAGGCCAGTCCAAGCCACTGACCTCAGGGTCTTTCCTAGGTTCCTATACTGGGCTCCCCATCCTGGCTGCTACCTGGCTGGACACACATTCAGGACAGAGAGAATCTATCGTATAGCCTCCCTATGACCTTCCACACTGCCAAATGGGCCCTTAAGGAAGTTTGTTAAATGAGCAAATAATTCTCCCAAAGTCATATGGCTGAGAAGGAAGACCGGATCATCAGTCTGCTGACTCCCAGGCTAATGGGGAACCAGGTCAACTCTGAAACTAGACACACCTGGGCTCTTGCCCTGCTCTGTTGCTTATTAACTGTGTGACCTTGGACTAGTTTGTTCACCTCTCTGGGCCTCAGGGACCTTCTTTATTTAAGATTTTTTTTTTTTAATTTTTTAAAGTAATCTCTACACCCACTGTGGGGCTTGAACTCACGACCCCAAGATCAAGAGTCATGTGCTCTACCAACTGAGCCAGCCAGACGCCCCCACAAACCTTCTTTATTTAAAGAAAAGGCAGGGGAGAAATAAGTTTCTCCCCACATGCTTATGAAGAAGGTAAGTAATGTATGTAAAATGTTTGTTGCTCAGTAATGCGAGTTATTATTACCATTAACCATAGCTCCCCTCAGCTGGTGCAGCCAGAGGAGGAGGCTGAGCCCATCCACATGGTCAGGGCATTGGCCACAGGCATCACATGAAGGAAAAAGATGTCACTGGGTCCATCTGACTTCCGATTCCTTGGGGATGATTTCCACCTCCAGCTTTCCATCCACCTAACGATCAGGCTGAATCTGGGTAACCTGCCAGGCACTCCGGAACCTGACTGTGTGCCCTGGTGAGACCATTATATTCCCACTGCCTTGGCCACCTTCAAGTCTTCCCCTTCCAGGCAGCTTTCCCAGACCACCCAAGAATGAGGCCTGAGAACCACCACCCCTACAGCACACCATGACCCAGCCCCTTCATCCCAGAAACAAGAAGAAAGAGTTAAACCACATCTTGCAAAGACACGGGAACATTTAAAACCCTCCCAACCTGGCAGCCTCCCGGGTAGCCTTCAGAGTTGAAGACCTGCTGAATGACCCCCAGGGAGACGTGAGGCCAGCATGAGACAGGAGGATACGTGTCTAAGGTCGCACGGTGGGGACAAAAATCCATGTCAGAAGTGAGAAATGCCAAAATTAGATGCTCTACTCCTGATACAGGAAAAACCCACATGCAGAGAGGCCTTGTTGCCCAAGGCTGGCTCTCCATTCTCCACCCAAAGCCACACTCCAACTCCCCCGACCCTCAGCTGTGTGTTTGCCCACAGCTTAGCGGTGTGGACGACGGAAAGAATCCCCAGGTGCCCAACTACTTCTGTAACTACAAAATTCTGGTCCTTCAGTTTTCACTGGTTGGCAACAAAATGAGAAAAATGACGATGACACAGACTGTCATAAACTCAAAACTATCAAATTTAAAGAACTGTCCTTGGGCGCCTGGGTGGCTCAGATGGTTAAGCGTCTGCCTTCGGCTCAGGTCATGATCCCGGAGTCCTGGGATCGAGTCCCACATCGGGCTCCCGGCTCGGCAGGGAGCCTGCTTCTCCCTCTGACCCTATCCCCTCTCATGCTGTTTCTCTCTCTCTCTCTCTCAAGTAAATAAATAAATAAAATCTTAAAAAAAAAAAAAAAAAGAACTGTCCTTTATTCCGAAATTACAGATTTCCAACTTTTTTTAGTGTCAGGATCATCTTCCATTTGTGAAAATCAGCAATAGTAGATGCCAGGTTGTTGTTTTGTTGTTGTTTTAATTAATGCCTATCTTTAGCAAAACTACAAATTTGTAACTACAAGCTCCGAACTTTTTTAATTTCATTGGTCCCTGCAGAAATCAAGGCTTGGGAACCACATGTACCCCCTGCCTCTGAGAAGGTGACAAATTCTAACCGTCCTTTTTTCACTTCCGAACATCCTGGTGTCTCACTCACAACCCTCAGGGCCAGGAGTCTTTACTGGGGTCTAACTGCTAGCTGCAGTTCAAATCCTCCTCTTGCCTTCCACAGACAGTCACACCCCTGCTGGGGCTCAGATGCCGCTTCTCAAGGCTTTTTACAACTTGCTAAGTCACCAAAATGAACACCCCTCCCATCCCAGACTGAGGGGAAGCAATGAGCCACCTCCCAGCTCTGCAAAAGGCCCTGAGAAAAGAAGATCTGTCCTCCCAGGGAGGTTAGGAGGCCAGCACTCAGTGGGACCAGGCTGGGAGGGACCTGGAGGGTTCCACAGTTCAGCCCCACCCCACTCCCACTGGAGGTGGGATAGCTGAGGTACAGAGAAGGGAAGAGACCAGCCCAAGGTCACAACGAGAGTCAGCAGCAGGGTCAAGAGCATTATAGAGGTCCCTTGCATCCACCATGGCCAATCCTCCAACACCTAAAGAGTGGCTTGAACACACTTGAGAGGTCTCTGTGCCACATCTGCCAAGGTATGTACCATAAACTCTGTCCACTGACTGTAACCCATTCCTGTCCCAAGAGGGGTCCCTCCCCTCCCCAAGTCTGAGGATGGACCTGGGGCCATGGTAACAAAGTCACCCCCACTAAACCCTGCCACTTCCAAATCCCCAGTTTCCCTAATAGTGAAAATCTCTACTTTCCACCCAACTTTCTAGAAGAGCCCAAGTGTGCAGGCCCCATCCCCCCGGTGGGAGACGCTACCATCACAGCCCCCTCTTCATTTGACGCTAGTGCTTCATGTCCAGACCCAAGGCCAGCTTCCAACCCAACTCCCAGAAACCTAAGTGTGACCAACTTCTCCATCCAATGGATCTTAGTTTCTTCAAAGGATACTCCTAAGGTTCAAAGGATACTCCTTCGTTTCTTCAAAGGATACTGCCCACTCAGTGGCAAATTCCCTGCAAGCTCCTTAGCACAGCCATATACAGAGCCTCTACTTATATACACCCAGTGACAGGGAGCTCACTACCTAGCAGAGCAAGTCATTCCAACGCCACTTGGCTGTACCTCTTCTTCCAGGAGACAATCTTTCAACTAAGCTGACTGGCTGCTGATCCGATACACCTTTACTTCCCTGGGTAAAACCACCCAATTCCTCCTCCAAATTCATCTCACCTGATGTGACATCCAGACTCTTATCTCCAGGACGACTTACTTACTCTCCAAAGTATAGTGACCAAAAGGAGCACAACTTCCTATATGTGACCTGACCCCCTTACTTTATACAGTGGGACTGTCACCTCCCTCATCCCGGATAAAATGTTACCGTTAATGCAGCCAAAGACTACACTCCCTGACCCCTAGAGCATCTGTCAAACTCACTGGCGCCTCAGCCTGTAACCACCCAAAAGCCCTCAGTCCATCACCAAAGAGCTGTAGGCATGTAGGTCTCAGCTCACTCAGTCCTCACTACCACCCTGGGAAGTCTCACTCCCATTTTACAGACACGAACACCGAGGCACAGAGAGCTTAACTCACTCCTGTGAAGTCATAAGCACCAGAGGTGAAATTCAAACTAAGGCCGTGCTGACTCCGGGGCCGGCGCTCTTAATTACTGCCCTCTACTCTACTTGCAGCCTTAATTTCTTTTTCTCTTTTCTTCTTCTTCTTCTTCTTTTTTTTTTTTTGGCGGGGGGGGTGGGGGTGGAGTCCAAGTGCAAGAGCTGACGTTGACCTTGACTATATTTCACTTTGTTCTGCAGGAAGGAGGCAGCCACATCGGGTCCTTCCCCAAAGCTACATTCCCCTCTGCCCATTCCCTAGGCTTTCAGACACCCCTGTAAGACCCCCCACCCTGGGGTCCGCCCTTGCCCAGAACCTGCGTGGGACTGCCATTATCATACGCTGCTTCCTTGGGTAAAACAACCCAATTCCTCCTTCAAGGGGGCGAACCCAGCCGCCTCCCCACAGTACCACTGTCATCCCCTCACACAGAAATCTCCACAGGACGTCCTGAGGGAAGCCATTTGCGCTTCCCCTGAGGGAGGGTGCTAGGCTTTTTCCCCACGAGTGAATTCTAGCCCACAGGCAGGGAGACACAGGTTAGATGCGAGAGGGACAGGGGGCTGCTTCTTCCTGCAGCCCGAGGCCTGCCTCTCTCAGGGACTGCCAATGGCCATGCGGCCCACAGAACCCCGTCACTGGGCCCAAAACCCTGGCTGAGGCTAGAGTCTTCTCCCAGGGCTGGGAGAGGTGGGGCCAAGGGAGAGCCCGGCGCCAGCCTTGCCGGAACCTACCGGAAGGGATGAAAAATGTGTAGCCCTGTTTCAGCTCAATTCTTTGGCATCGCTCCACGCGGTCTCCCAGAAAGATGTCACTTTGTTTGCCTGACAGCACCCACTCCTCGTACAGTGCCAAGTTGTGCAGGGTTGGAGGAATCAGCCAAAAGATCTTGGGAGGAAAAGGAGGCAATCAGCTGAAGATCCGGGCCAAAGTCCTGGATTCCTTCCAGGCTGTGCCACAACCCAAGGAGACAGCCCCACCTGCCCGGGAGCGGGGAGGACAGGGGACCGCCTCCAGACCCCAGGCCCAAAGGGTCTCTGGGGTGGCAGGGAGGCTCTGCCGCCCTTCTGGGACACCCCTTGCCTGCCTTTAGGGAATCTCCATTCCCACTGAAACACCAGGGTGGATAGAGTTCCTGGACTGGGTGGAACATTCTTTCTCCTGAGCCACAGGCTTGCTGGGGAGGTAAGGGAAGGAGAGGAAGGGAATTTCCTAAGTTGTACGATAAAACGGTCCAATAAATAAACCCAGCCTGCGCTCACTCTGGAGAGGGAGGAAAAACATCTGGAACCAAGCAGGATGACTTCCTACCCAGAATTTCTTCCAACACGTTTGGTTAAAACAAACGCACACACAGACGCAGACGAGCAGGGCGATGCGCGACCGCTCAAGGAGCACCCACATCCGTGTGGGGCGCACGCGGAAGCAAATGCGGCAGCAGCATCCTGAACGCACGCACCACCTCCTCTCTCTGGGTGACGTCTGTCCCTCAGATAAAATGTTCTTGGAGGCAAGTGGTGCCGGCAACTAGACTTTTACGTTAAACGGTCTCAGTGCTGGGACAGCGGGCAAAGTGAATGCCGGGAGTTCTTGGCAACCAAGGCTGGAGCTCTGATCTGGCCTGAGGTGCAGAGAACACTGGACTGGGTGAGCAGGTGCGAACAGATAACCAGATGTGATGCGGAAGAGCTGACCTGGATCCTTCCCTCCAGACGACAGAGAGTGGGGAGGTGGCCCTGAAAGTGCTCACAGGGCGGGAGCTGGCTGGGCGCGGGGCAGTGAGGACAGGCGGGAGGGCGAGCGAGTCCCTCCATTAAGAAACAGCCAGGACAAGGGGCACCTGGGTGGCTCAGTTGTTAAGAAACAGCCAGGACTCGGCTCAACTCACCTTCCCACCCCGGAAAACATGGTACCAAACGGAAGTGCCTCCGAAGTCGATGTGGAAGTCAGTGAAACAGCCTTTCACGCTCATCAGACAATACCTGTGGCATAGAAGCAGGGGAGAAGGAAAAAAAAAAAAAAAAAATCGTTCAGTGCCTGAATCACAGGAGGTGGGCCAACAGCCTCAGAGGTGCCTGACCTGCTGCCCTTTTAGAAATGCTAACACTGGGGAATTTTCTTTTCTTTTCTTTTCTTTTCAAACCCAATTCTAATCGGAGTTCCCCCTGGGGGAAGCCCCTGTGATCAGATGACAAATCTCAAGCACTGGCCACCTGCTCCCAAGGCTGGGGGAGGCATCTGGGTTTTCAGGTCCCCAGGAGAGAGCTGGCAACCCACAGTCCACTTGGTTCCTTCCTCACAGACGGCTTCTGCTCTTGCCCCACCCCCACTCCCACCCCAGGGAGGACAGGCTTCCTTTCTGCTCCCTCCCAGCGCCTGTCCCTGCAGTTCTCCCAAGATGCCAGTCCCCTCTGCAGCAGCTGGGCCCCTGGAATTCCACTGTAAGCCACCTGCAAAGCTTGCCAATTACCACTCCCCATTCATCTCTTCATTCGCTCAACAAGCGTTTACGGAGAGCCAACCGACGGTCCAGCCCAGAGCTAGGCAGGCACTTAGAGAAATGTGTCAGAATGCATCAGCCCCCTGCCCTTCAGGATGGGACGTTCTTAACGGAGCAGTGCACAGGAAAAGTGAAATAGCAAGACAAACTGCCACTAACTGAGAAGTGAGCAATGCAGCTCCAAGTACAGGGGTACCAGCCACAAAAGATCACCGTGTAGGATTCCACGGATATGGAATGGCCCGAGTAGGCAAACCTACACAGACAGAGATAGATGAGGGGCGGCCTGAGGGTGGGGGTGGGGGGCAGGGATGTGGAGTGACTGCTAATGGGGACAGGGTTTCATTTTGGGGTGATAAAAATGTTCTGAATTTGACTGTGAATGCACAACTCTGTAAACATACAGAACCACTGAATTGTACACTTTAAATGAATGAATGGTATGTGAATTCCATCTCCATATAACTGCTAAAAAAAAAAGTAAAGGGATTAAGAGGGAATGCTGGGGGTGGGGTGGTGGACAGGCAGAGGGGAGAACCTGGGCCTCAAAGGCTTGGGGGGAGGAGGTGCATTCAGGAGAAGGAAGCCACCAGCAGCCCCCCTTCTGAGCTCTCGCAGCAGTCAGATAACCCACCCTTCCCTACAGGAACTCACCAGTCTCCTCCCTCCTCCCTTGACATGCTGCCGTCCTAGGGGTGGGCAGAGCTTAAGGGGGGCGGGGGGGGTGCCC
The DNA here is from genome assembly GCF_054177405.1 of Leptonychotes weddellii. NCBI lineage: Eukaryota > Metazoa > Chordata > Mammalia > Carnivora > Phocidae > Leptonychotes > Leptonychotes weddellii. The sequence goes on from NC_138381.1 coordinate 75,227,710, forward strand.
GATAGAGCAGGCTTCCAAGTCCAGGCCTGGCAGACACCGATGCCAGGGCCCCCTCTTTCCCTCCCACCTCTTCCCACAAGAGCCACCGGCAGCACGGATGGGGCAGCCTCCCCACGGCTCATGCTCATGCACCTTGGCACCTCCAGAGGCCCACGCACACATGCTTACCCCACTGACCTCTTTTCCCCGCTGCACTTTGCTTTTCCGTGGTTTGGGGAAGAGGGGAGGAATGGGGCAGGGACAGACAGGGAGGAGCCAGCAGCAAGCCCCAGTGGAGATAATGGGGGGCGTGGGGCTGAGCTGGTTAGGAGGCTGGTGGGCTCCAGGTGCCCCCTCCCTCTAGCTGCCTTTTGCACCTCACATTCAGGTGGACCCGGGGCTCGGCAGTATGCAGGCAGCGTGCCCCGCGTCCCTCCTCCGGATAGGCTGGAAGGAGCCTTAACCATGTGTCTGCAGGAGGCTGACAAATCAGAAGGCCTTCCCCCACATCAGAGCCCCGCTGCCTAGCAACCCCATCGGAGGGGTGTAGTTGACAGCACAGGACGCAGCCCTGTCACGAAGACAGGCGCGGGCTGCGGGGCTGACGCTGGGGTTGTTAAAGTCCCAGCTCGGGCTCGGGCTCTGCACCCTCCCGCCTCCGCCCCGCACGCCCAGCCAGGTCCCTACTCTGAAGACCCGAGTGACCCTCTTCTCTAGAAGGAACAGGGGTGAGGAGTGGGGGTGAAGCCCTGACCCACCCCACCCCCACGGACCACACCGGCCTCCTGTGGAAGCACCACTTCAAAATATTAGTCCTCATTTTCCTAAATCCACCTCTTCGTCTGGATTTTTTTTTTTTCTTTTCTTTTTTTAATCTAACCTTGGTTTCCACCCCCTTCAGGCCTCAGCAGAAAACAGCCTAGAGAAAACAGTTTAAGTGTTTGTGGGGTGGAGCGAGGAGATGTGCTTCCTTCAGTCTGCAGCTGGGTAACCACCCAGGTGCCCGCAGCGGAGAGGAGAGGAGCTTGGTTCTTGGGCACCAGGCCCCAGGCTGGCCTGGCCACACTGGTCACCACCCCCCCAACCTCCTGCCCCCAGCCCCAACCTCCCCAGGACGGGTGGACGTGATCCTAGGAGCTGCGGCAGCTATGTGCAAGGAAAGTTCTCCAAGTTGTGCTTGCGTCTGATCTGCCCTCCCAGTCACCCTCCAGCATCCTCTGAGGCCCTTCGGAGCTTGGGGGCGCCACTTCCAGCCCCGCCTCTCCTAGAGAGGCCCCTCCTCCCATGTCCCTCATTTCCTGGCCGCCAGGCCCGGCCGCCCCTCCCGCCGGGCAATTGCATGCGTCGGGGCGGCCAGGGTGGCTGTGACAGGGCGGCTTTGTCCGGGCCCCTGCAGCCGCCACCCCCGCCCTCCCGCCCGCCCCGCGCTCATTCCGGGTCTCCCCCCTCACTCCTGCTCCCGCTCGCTCTGGCGTGACGCCTTTGCACTGACCTCTACAGCTTCCTCTTCCAAAGCACACCGCAGTCACATGGGCACCCCGGCTCGGTGCCACGGCCGCTAAGCTCTCCCCACCGGCCAGCCAGCCTGGCTTCCGCCTCGGCTGCCCCTTGCCCGGAAAGCCGCGCCCCTCGACACCCCCCACCCACCGCCCGGTGACTTCCGTGCAGGAGTGCACCCTCCAAGTTGGGGGATGAGAATCAGGAGCCCCCGAACTAAGCCTTTGGGGGGTTCCCGCCTCCCAAGGCCCGGGCTGGCTGGGGAGGAGCGTGGTAGGAGGGGGCGCTGCACCTGCAGCACCAACTTTGGGGCGCTGCCTGGGATCTGGGGAAGCGGGGCGACCCCACCCCTCCCTTTTCCCTCCAACTTAGGGAAACTCCCCCCCGCAGCTCAGGCAGCATCCCCTGGGGCAAAGGTCTTGGCGGGAGGGTAACCTGGGGAGAGCTGGCACCCGGTGACGGGGCTGAAGGCACCGAGCGCGCGCGCACACACACTATACACACTTACACGCAGCCCCGGGAGACACAAAGAGCTGCTCCGCGACGCCGGCTGCGCAGCCCGAGGGCGGGAGGCGACCCACACCCCGCCCGGGCGCGCCCCGTAGGAGCGGGGGCTCCCGGGCAGCCCCGGGCCCGCGGGGCGCAGCGCAGGGACAACCGCCCGGCCCCGCCCGGCGCGCCCGCGGTTACCCTCGGCGGCGGCGGCGGCGGCGCGGCTCCCGGGCGTCCCCTTCGGCAGCGCAGGATCGACGCGCGCCCAGCCCCGGCGACCGGAGCCGAGCCCCCTCCACGGCGCTGCCAGGCCCCGGCCGAGGACCCTGCAGCCCTCTCTCTCTTCCTTCCTTCCTCGGGGAGCCAGGCGCAGCCTGCACTCATCCCCGCGCTGAAACTGAACACCCGCACGGCGCGGCGGCCGCCAGGAAGGAGGAGGGAGGCCGCGGCGGCGACAGGGAAGCTTGCCGGCCAGCGCCAGGGGACGCCGCCGCCGCCCACGGCCGCCCCCTCGCCCCGGCTGGGTGGGGGCACGAGGGTAGCTCTACAGGCGGACGCTCAGGAACACCCGCGCCCCCGTTTTCGGGGAGTGTGGGCGCCGTCCTGCTACTGGAGGTGATGGCCCAGCAAAGCCACCGTCCTTTAATGTGTCCATCGGGGCACGGCTAGGGTTTGGAGGGAGTGTCAGATCCCAGGTATGGCAGCTCGGAGACAAGGGATGCTGCTCTGGCCCTAATACAGACTATCTGTGTGACCTTGGGCAACTTACTTCCCCTCCCTGAGCCGGTTTTCTCATCCTGATGGCAGGGAGGTGACCTGAAGTTCAACTCTGCATTCTCGGATGCTCCTTCGCTGCCCCTTCCCCTACCTGCCCCCTTACTAGCTGTGCAACCCTACATCATAGAATTACTGTGGGAGTTCACTGAGATACATACATGTTAACACAGTACCTGGAACTATGAGACTGTGTTTAATCCAATTTTCACAACCCCCTGAGGTCACTTCCCAGGATTGTCCCCGTTTTACAGATGAGAAAGCAGAGGCTCGGAGGTCGTGACTCACCCAGTTCACTACTTTAGTCAGTGATGGTGCTTACCCAAGCAGCCTGGCTCAGTTTCTCAGCCGTTCTTCCAGGTCTACCTGGCAAATCCCAAGACTCTCAGAGAAGCAATGTCTGCAGGTTGCAGCCGAACTCAACCTCCGACTTCCGGGGGCAGGAGATGGTCCAGCTCAAATCAGAAGTCCCACCCTCCAGGGCATGCTCACCAGGGCCACAGCCCTCCTCCCATTCTGTCCCCACACCCTTCCCCTAAACCGCAAGGGGGCAGGAGGCAGTGGTATAGCCTCTGTAGGGGCAGAGATCAGGCTTCTCCATTCTTTGCCAAACCCCATCCACTGGGGCTATCCACCAATATTAACTAATAGGTTCTAATTATCAAGTGCTAATAATAATAGCTGTTTCTATGCATGATATCATTTCACCTTTAAAACAACACTATAATCCCCATTTTAGGGAAGTGAACATTGAAGCCATTTCAAGGTGGTCAGTGCCCTGGGTCAGAGTGCTGCTTCCCCGTGTCATTTACAGGACGGCCCCATTAATACCTCTCTAACGGCCTGCTATGAGATTACACTGTGAACTTTTTGGAACTGGCTGATTTTTTTCACTGTATATAAGTTCTGCCTATTTACAAGAAAAAATTACAATTACAGAAACATCTCCCATCTTGGATTTGAGCACCAGTCATTTGGTGGGTGTTCTTGAGCAAGGTTTTTTAAGCATTTTTTTTTTGGAGAGTGGGAGGGGCAGAGGGAGAGAGGGAATCCCAAGCAGGCTCCATGCCCAGCACTGAGCCAATGCAAGGCTCGATCTCACGACCCTGAGATCATGACCTGAGCTGAAATCAATAGTCGGATGCTTAACTGACTGAGCCACCCAGGTGCCCCTTGAGCAAGGTTCCTGACACACAAAATATAGATGGAGTTAAATGAGCTAAGAGAAGGCCCTGACAGCTGGACCGGGCTGTCCACATGGGAAAATTATTACTTTTTGGGTCACAAATGCCTCAGCTCCAGCCCCAGCAGGGATCACATCAGATTCAGCTGTGTAAAGTATAGCACCCAGCCATACAGCCCTATAATTATTCGGATCAACTGTGTGACATTGGATGAAATCCCTCCCCCTCCTGGAACTCAGCATCCCCATTTGGTGAGCTAGTCAGGGGCCTCTAACTGGTGGCCCTCAGGGGTCAAACCAGGCCCTAGATGTGCTTGGTTCGGCCAGCACTGGGTTGTTTTTTTTCTTTTTTTTCTTTTTTTAAAAGAAGAATTTTTTTAAATTATCCACAGCCACAACAGCCCATGCTGTCTTACACTCAACTGCTACACCTGTTACCCGCACTGACTGCAGTTTCCTTGTCTGTAAAATGAGGATAGTAACACCTACTTCCAAGACTGCTGAGATGTGTGTGTTAGGTGTCTAGCCCAGTCTATACACGGCAGCACAGAAAAGACTGGGTTTCTTTGTTCCTCTTGTAAAGGTAGAGAGGTAGAGAGGAAAAGCCAGGAATCCAGAGGCCTGGGGTGTGCTGCCTGGCCCACGGCATCGTCCCTGTGTGACATCAGCAGCTTCTCTAGGTCTGTGTCCCAATGTGATATATCACACAGGCATGATCATTTCTAGCACCAGCAAACATGGTTGGGGAGAGCTGAAAGTAAATAAGTGTTGTCGAGATAAAAGCCCAATGCAGGGGCGCCTGGATGGCTCAGTCGCTTAAGCAGCTGCCTTCGGCTCAGGTCATGGTCCCAGGGTCCTGGGATTGAGCCCCTCATAGGGCTCCGTGCTCGGCGGGGAGCCTGCTTCTCCCTCTCCCTCTGCCCCTTTCCTCCCCACCACTTGTGTTCTCCCTCTCTCAAAAAAAAAAAAAAAAGCCCAATGCAAATGTGAGGAAGAATAGACTGAAAAGCCAATGGCACTTGGAGACCTTGTGTCTACATGAGGCCACACAGACAAGCATCCCACCCACATCTCACATCCACTATAAGACTCCATTTCCCTACAGCATGGTTGGGAGTTGGGGGAGGGATGACAGGATCCCCACTCTGTAGAAGGGGAAACTGAGTCCCTAAGAGGAGATGAAAGACTTCCCATGGCCACCAGAGACCGCCCGGGGCAGCCTTGAAACTTGCTCATCCCAGCACCCATTTTCATCCTGTCTGGGTTTCAGCTTTGCACCCCCCAATTTTTTCCCAGTTCTTCCTGCCACCCCCAGAAAGTACAGGGAGAAAAATGCAGTTGACTCCCAATTATCTGGGGGCCAAACATAGGCTTTATGCCTTCCTTTCCCTGCCTGTCAGTTCACAGCTTGTCTCCATTAAGCCGCAAGCCTCATTTCTGCAAGCAACACGTGAGGACAGAAAAGACTTGCTAATTTCCTTCTGGAATGCATTATAATACCCAGCGTGCTAAGTGAGAAAGGTATGCCCATGTCATAGACCTAGGAGATTATGGAGGCTTTAAAACATGTCCATGGAAGCCTTTGAGACTCCCCCCCTTTCAGAGATAAAGCCAAACTCCCCTCCTCTTGAGTGTGCACTGAACCAAGTGCCTCACTTTTAATTAAAAGGATATGGCAAAGGAAACAGCATGTTACTTTCAAAACTGGGTCATCATAGGCACTGTGGCTTCTCCCTTGCTCTCTCTCTAACCATTTGTGGGGTGGGGGGGCGGGGAGAACCAGCTGCCATGCCACAAGGACATTCAAGCAACCCTATGCAGAGGCCTATGTGGTGAAGAACAGAGAGCACACCATCTTGGAAGTGGGCCCTCCAGCCCCAGTCAAACCTTCATGTAACTGCAGCCCAGGCCTAAGTCTTGAGACAAGCTTCTGAGCGACTCTGAGCCAGAAGTAGCCAGGTAAGCCACTCCCAGATTCCTGACCTACAGAAACTGGGAGGCAATTTTGTTGCTGTAAGCTGCCAAGGTTTCGTTTTTTGTTTTTCTTTT
>NC_138381.1:75233783-75269456 GCF_054177405.1 Leptonychotes weddellii
TTTTTTTTTTTTTTTAAGTAATCTCTACACCCAACACGGGGCTCAAACTCACAACCCCAAGATCAAGAGTTGCATGTTTCCCCAACTGAGTCAGCCAGGCGCCGCCCCCCTCTATCTTGCTTTATGTTTCCTCCCAACACTTATCACCTCCTTAATTATGATTCACTTGTTTGCTCGCCCATCTCTTTTCCCCACGTGAACATAAGCCCCCTGAGCATGGGGACTTTGCTTTAGTCACTGTAGCCTACCAACTACTCAGAATAGGGTCTTGCATTTATGGGCACTTAGTAAAGGCAGCAACAGATAACTAATGTGACCTTTACATCTTTTGTCTCCCACGAAGTTACAGCTACCCCCTTGACAAATGTTAGCACCCCTAGCCTTAAGTATCTCAACCAAAACCCATTAAAATTCTGACCCCCTCGCCATGATCAAACTGCACAAATCCTGGAGCCAGAGAGAAGGCAATAATGGGTCTATAACACTCCTCTCTTCCCTCCTGGAACCTCAATTCAGGTGGCCCATCAGCATGGAAGCTCTGACTTCTAGAAATGGTGTCATTTTAATTAAATTCCACAGAACCACTCTACGGTCCCAGAGGACTTCATCATTGTGGGATTTTTACCTTGCTGATTAACTGAAATCAGCATTCTTTTCAGCCAAACCAACGGACTATTTCCAAGCTGACAACTTCCTTCCTAACAAGGTTCAAATCCTATAACAAGTTCCCACGGCACTGACGGGGTTGTAAATGTATTTGCCACACAATCCAACCAATGTGTTGAAGCATGTGGTTCTAGAAAATTGTATGTGAACCTTTATTTCCTAATCAGATAAGATTCTCAATGTATTAATAGAATTAAACTATTTAGAGGAATTTTCCAATAAAGCAAAGAATATACCAAACATCTGAAGGAGGCAAAGTAATTGAAATAGATGTCCTCCAGCGCTATTTTACCTTCCTAGATACATGTCCCATTTGTCCCCTGTTCCCTCCTGCCCCATCATTTGCCCTCATAGAGATGATGCACCACTCCACTCCCAGCTTCTACAATCCACACAGCAGCAGAACTTGCAGAAAGCAAATCTGAACACATCCCTTTCTGCTTAAAATCTCATAGAGACAGGCTCCTGGGTGGCTCAGTCCGTTGAGCGACCAACTTTTGATTTCTCTCCGGTGGTGATTTCAGGGCCATGCGATCAAGCCCCGCATTAGGCTCAGTGCTCAGCAGGAAGTCTACTTGAGACTGTCTCTCTCCCTCTCCCTCTGCCCCTCCTCCCCCCACTCAAGCGTGCTCCTTCTCTCTCTCAAATAAATAAATAAATCTTAAAAAAAAAAATCTCAGGGCACCTGGGTGGCTCAGTCAGTTGAGCATCTGCTCAGCTCAGGTCATGATCCCGGGGTCCTGGGATTGAGTCCCACATCGGGCTCCCTGCTCAGCGAGGATCCGGCTTCTCCCTGTCCCTCTCCTACTCCCCCTACTTGTGCTCTCTCCATCCCTTGCTTTCTCTGTCAAATAATAAAATCTTAAAAAAAAAAAAAAAACCTCACAGAGGTTTCTGACTGCTCTTAGAAGAAACACAGACCCTTCACTATGGCACATCGGGCCCTGATCAGCCTGGCCCGCCCACCATCCTGCACCCACTGCCCCCTTCCCTTGCTCTATTCCAGCCTCACTAACCTTCCTTCGGCAGGTCTACCTGTCGCCCCTCTCCCCGCCCTTCCTAACCATCCCACCAGGCTCTCCGCACGCAGCCAGGAAAGCTCTTCCCAGGCCTCTTCTCCTAAGTAACTCCTCTCTCTTCAGACTCCATCTTGGGGACACCTGCCCTGCCTTCCGTGACCACGAGTACGCTGGTACATGCTTCTCTAGCACCGTGGATCTCTGCCTTGTGGCCTTAACACGGCTGCAAATTTCCATTTGTTTCTCTGGTTGTTGGATGAATGTCTGTCTCCTGAGAGACTGTAAGCTCTGATCTGGATTTCTCCTCACCGTATGTCCGGTGCCCAGCACCAATCAGATGTTTAATACTCATGCTGAATGAATGAATCAATCACCCAATCAACCAATGAGAGCTATGATCTGCCTCTAACTAATCTCTGAGTCCCACACTCTTTCCTTCAACTCTCCCCTCATGAGTCCTTCAAGGCCCTTGGCACTTCACTAACCCCATCCCTCCGCACATCCGTCCTATCTCCTCTATCCTTTAAAGCCCACGTCCAATGTCCCCTCCAAGAGGACTTCCCAATGCCACCAGCCAGAAAGCATTCCTCCTCTCCCTGTTCCCCTCCCAGGAGCCTGTCTCCCTCTACCTGGGATGAGAGTTGCACCTCATCCCATGTGTTTTAGGACACATTCTCTAGAAAGTAAGTGCTCCTAGTCTTGTTCATCTTTTACTTCCCCATCCCAAGGGCTCCGGAAATTTTGCTGTGATCGAATGGGAAAGGAACAGAACTGAAAACCCTCCCACCCTCCCCACCTTAAGCCCACTCTTTGTGTTTGATGTAGCCCAAATCCAACGGATGTAAGGAGCTTCAGCTTCAAGGGGAGGAAAAAATGCCTGAGAAATAATTAAAGAAAGAGAGAGCTTGAAAGCAAAGCCTTGAGAAGCTCAGGGCCAGCACGCTGGCCTCCCTTACACAGCCTGGCACCGAGTCTGCATTCACTCCGCCCTGAATGAAGGGTGGAGTGAATGAAAAGCTCACAGCCCTCAAGCTCCTGGGGGCACTCCTGGCAGCAGGGCTGAGCAGAGAGATGCTAATGGATTCGGAGCCGGCAGGGCCAACTCTTCTAGGAAGCCCAAAGCAGCAGTCCTGCCCGGGACAACCAGCATCTCCTTCCCGTTTCGGAGATGGAAACACAGATGGCCTGAGATGTGAGAGCCCTAAGGTAGCCCCAAGGGTCCCAAGGGTCCGTTACTGAAATTCTAGAAAGAGGGGATCCTAGGTGCCTCTGCCCAAGTTAAACAACGGGTCTCAGGACTTACTGGTCCACATGTAGTGATGTCTCTGCAATTAGACGCAGCCACCTTCCCAGCCCAGAGCCCACCAGCCATGCGGAGACACCATCTAAGGAGTGTTTGATGAGTAAGTAGCCCTTGCACTTTGTTTGGGAAAAGCCCTGGGTCTCCACAGCAAGGAGCAAAAGAACTCCAGACCCCCCTCCCCAGCCCCCGGCAAAAGCAAAGTGTTCACGGTGAGCTGGTCTTTCTGAAGATGCCCGCTCCCAGGACGTGCTATCCCTTGGCGGGAGGAGATAAAGGTATGACAAGCATGCACACGCACACAGAGATGGCCCCATTATTCTTCCTCCCCCCTCCGATCACATCCCCTGGGTAGAGCCGGCAGGGAGGCCGAAGGCCCATCTGGATGGGGAAGGCAGAGCCCTGGCGTTCCAAGGCAACAAGATGCCAGGCTGCCCATGCCAAGGACCCCATATCCCTCACATGCCAGCAGTGCCCACAGGGCTGTGAGACACCCCCCGCCCCGCGCCCCTGCCCGCCCAGCTCCCACCACTAACAGCCAGTCTTACTTCTTCACTTTCGGGTATTTCATCTCGGCAATGGCATTTGTGGCTTCCGTCTGCTTCTCCTTCAGATGCTGGGGCCACATGTTGTCCACCCAATCCACCAGATCTACCTGAAAGCCAGACCACCGTCAGCACTTCCTGTCTGGGGGGTGCCCTTCTGCCAGGCCCCCCTCACCACCTGCCCTTCCCTGGGGCTGGCACGGCCTGGCCTCGAGCCTGGGCAGCAGGAGAAGCCAGGCGAGGAGGGGAGGGGGCAGGTGTCGGGGAGGGGACCGCGGCCGGGGGGGCCCTACCACAGTCGGACGCTTGACCAGGTGCTCCAGCTTGGTGTGGCTGAACTCAAGGCTGATGACGTTGTACAGCTTGTCCCGCTGGGCCTCGGGCGTCTCGTAGTACCGCACAAACTGGGACATGCTCATCTCCGTGCCCTTCTGGGTGTTCACATCCATCACATCCACCAGCCGCCGGCTACCTAGGGGCAGAATCCACACGCTGGTGGCTCCTGGTGGCTCAGGAGCCAGACGCCACTTGGGATCCCCATCAACGAAACCCGCCCCACCTGTATGCCACGTCTGCTCTATTACCTGGTCCTGTCGGTTTTCCTTACTGACTCTCTCTCCAATCCATCTGTTTCCCTCCACCACTGTGGCCTCCACGCTGGTCCAGTCCCCCCTTACTACTCTCCAAGACAACCTTCAGAACTTCCTACAGGGTCCCCAGGCTCCCCCCTCCTATCCATCCTCCACGGAGCTGCCTGTGTGAGCTTTCTAAAACAGAGACCTGGGGGTGCCTGGGTGGCTCAGTTGGTTGAGCGACTGCCTTCGGCTCAGGTCATGATCCTGGAGTCCCGGGATCGAGTCCCACATCGGGCTCCCTGCTCGGCGGGGAGCCTGCTTCTCCCTCTAACCCTCCCCCCTCTCATGTACTCTCTCTCTCATTCTCGCTCTCTCAAATAAATAAATCTTTAAAACAGAGACCTGACCACAGACACTCCTCTCCCTGCTTCAAACCTTCAGTGCCCCCCACTGCCTACCGAAGAGTCTCTTAGCATGGCCCTCAAGGCCTTTCTGTTTATTCACAGCACTAAGATAGTCCTTATTTCCACAGAAAATTAGCTGTTTGGTCGTCTCCCTCCCTAGTCTGCGAGGCCAGGAAAATTGCTTGGGCTTCTCTGAACCTCTGTGTCTTCATCCACCCACCTCCTTTCAGAGGCTAGTTGTGAGGATTAAATCAGATGATGCTCACAGATTAAATCAGATGATGCTCACAGAACTCCATGGCCCAGTGTCTGGTGCATAAATGCATGGGCCCCCCATTATTCCTTGGCATTAATCACAATTCCTAAATATGTTTGTCTGTTTTGTTATCTTTCTTCCCTACTATTCTCTAACTGTCACCAGGGCAGAAGTCCTGTCTGTCTTGCTCACTGTTTCGCCCCAAGTATCTACACAGAGCCTGCCACAGAGTGGGAGCTCAGTACCTACTTACAGAACAAATAAATGATGAATGTTGGCTGTCCTGTACAGTATGTGACATAGGACTTCTCATATGAATGACCACTGAACTAAAAGGAGAGCTCTGCATGCCCCCACTGCTTCCCAGAGAGAAGGAAACCACCTCGGGACTGGGAGACAGGAACGTTCAGTGCTAGTCCTGGGACCACCAGCAACTAACGAAGCTTCAAGGTGGGGCGCCTAGGTGGCTCAGTTGGTTGGGCGTCAGACTCTTGTTTTCGGCTCGGGTCATGATCTCAGGGTCATGAGATCAAGCCCCGCTTCAGGCTCTATGCTGGGCATGGAGCCTGCTTAAGATTCTCTCTCTCCCTCTCCCTCTGCCCTTCCCCCATACCTCGCTCTCTTTCTCTCTCTCAAAAACAAAAACAAAACAAAACAAGGGGCGCCTGGGTGGCTCAGTCGTTAAGCGTCTGCCTTCGGCTCAGGTCATGGTCCCAGGGTCCTGGGATCGAGCCCCGCATCGGGCTCCCTGCTCCGCGGGAAGCCGGCTTCTCCCTCTCCCACTCCCCCTGCTTGTGTTCCCTCTCTCGCTGTGTCTCTCTCTGTCAAATAAATAAAAAATCTTTAAAAAAAAAAACAAACCAAGGCTTCAAGGAAATCAGAACCCTTCCCGGGACTCTTCTTCCCCATCTGTAAGATGGGAATAATAGCTCTAGAACTTCAGCCAATGTAGAAGGAACAACCAAAGTTCAGTGGAAGGGCTGTGAAAGGGGAGAAGACAGATGCAGAGCAGATTGCCAAATTCATGGTGATTTATGATGAAAGCTGCCACCTCCTGTCTGTCAGGACACAAAATAAGCATCATGACTGGGATGAGAAGCCTGTCATCTGGTAAGGAAAGACCTCAATTCCCATTAGCTCAATGACAAATATATGGTCCATAGAAACTTAGAAATGTGTAAACCAGGGGTGCCTGGGTGGCTCAGTCGGGTAAGCATCCGACTCTTGATCTCAGCTCAGGTCTTGGTCTCAGCGTCATGAGTTCAAGTCCCGCGTGGGCCTCCATGCTGGGCATGAAGCCTACTTAAAAAAAAAAAAGAGGGCGCCTGGGTGGCTCAGTTGGTTAAGCGACTGCCTTCGGCTCAGGTCATGATCCTGGAGTCCCGGGATCGAGTCCTGCATCGGGCTCCCTGCTCAGCAGAGTCTGCTTCTCCCTCTCCCACTCCCCGTTTGTGTTCCCTCTCTCGCTGTATCTTTCTCTGTCAAATAAATAAAATCTTTTAAAAAAGAAAAAAAAGAAAAGGGGCGCCTGGGTGGCTCAGTCCTTAAGCGTCTGCCTTCGGCTCAGGTCATCATCCCGGGGTCCTGGGATCGAGCCCCACATCGGGCTCCTTGCTCCACGGGAAGCCTGCTTCTCCCTCTCCCACTCCCCCTGCTTGTGTTCCCTCTCTGGCTGTGTCTCTCTCTGTCAAATAAATAAATAAAATCCTTAAAAAAAAAAGAAAAGAAAAAAGTAGAAGAAATGTGTAAACCAGAGGAAAGAAAGAAAGAGAAGAACTAGAACCTTGTTCAAAGGTACTCCAAGAACCAAGAGCAAACTAAGCAAACGGGGCCAGCAAATGACGGCCCCGTGGGCAAATCTGCCCACCCCCTGCGCCTGTTTTTGTACGGCCCATGAGCTTCAGATGGTTTTTACGTGTTGTTTTGTTTTATTTTTACTTGACAGGGAGAGCAAGAGAGCACAAGCAGGGGGAGCAGGAGAGGGAAAGGAAGAAGCAGGCTCCCCGCTGAGCAGACAGCCCAACATGGGGCTCGATCCCAGGACCCTGACATCATTAAACTGAAGGCAGACGCTTCACCAACTGAGCCACCCGCCCTAGTTTTTACATTTTTAAGTGGTGGAGGATGGGGGAAAAAAATCAAAAGAAGACTACTTCGTGATATGAAAATGATACAAAACTCAAATCCCTGGGCCCACATATAAAGTTTTATTAGCACCCAGCCACATGCTGGTTCACATGTCTCTGGCTGCTTCCACGTTACACCAGCTGAGCCGTGTAGCCAACAGGAGACTGAATGGCCGGCAAAGCCCGAAATACTTATTCTCTAGATCTTTACAGAGAGTTTGCCAATCCTTGAACTAGACAAAATCCTCATGGAACTTACATGCTGATGTGAATAATATTCCCATCTGGTTCAGTGCTCCATACCCAGCTCTGTGCACAGAGCCTGCCCTGTAATAGGCCCTGGGTCAATATTTGTTGAATAAATACACAGTGCCTTTCACGTCACAGGAATTGAATAATAAAAGTAACCCTTTATGCACGTATGAGACCTTGGCTGTTACTATCTTTTGGACTAAATACCTAATTTTTACAACCACCCCAGGAGCAAGGTAGCACTGTCCCCATCTTAATAAATGGGGAAAACAATGCCCTAGAGATGATGGGATTGGCTCAAGTCCTCCAGAACATACTCTACCAATTAGAAGGGCTAATGTTTACAGAGCACAGGCAAGCTCTCTACACAGGTTATCTTAAGCTAATTTTGGTTCTGTGAGGTAGAACTTCACTTATACCCATTTGATGGATGAGAAACTGAGGCTTAGACAACTAACTAGACCCAAAATGCCCAGTGAATGAGTAACAGAACTAGAATTTGAAGCCAATTCAATCTAATCCACAGCCCAGGTTCCTATCCCCCCAACTCCTACCCCTGCCCAATGCAATACTGACTCTAGATCACTGCTCCGGTGGAAAAAAAGATCCCCGCCCTCACTGACTGGCTCCTGACCACACAGATCTTGGGAAGACAGGGAGAACAGCTTTGGTTTTTGCGTCGGGAGTGCAGATCCACCAGGGGGCATCCCTGAACTTTGTTGGAAATTCTGGCCTGCTCTGGACAGCACTGGCTCCTTCCTAACCAGGGCTCCTGGAATAGGTGGGCTCTGCTCAGCTTTTCTGGGAAGCCCAATTGGCAGAGAACCTGCTATTACAGTGGGGGAGGTGAGAGGAGAACAGACACCCAAACCCTCGTCCCTCTCTGACCAGCCTCCCACCTCCCCTGCCTCTCCTCCCTAACCCTGCACAAGGTCCCATTTGCGAAGCCCCCTGTGGAAGGACTGCTGGACAGGTAGATGTGGGAATCACAGCCCTAGAGGCTCATGCAAGTCAGCATTGAAAACTGGAGCTCGGTCGCCCCTATCAACACAACAAAGTTAAGGTAAGACTTTATGGTTCAAATCCCAGCTGGGCCTCAGGCCTCTTAGCTTCTCTAAGTATCAGTCTCCCCATTGGTGACCTGGGGACAAAAACAGTAGCTAGCCCATGGGGTTGATCTAAGCCTTAAATGAGATCATGCACATGAACCACTTCCATGAAGCACTTACAGGCAGCTAGTGTTACCGAATTGGCCGATTTCATCCATAATTACAGGTGGAGAAAGTGAAGCAGTAGAAAGAAAGTCAGAGCCACTTAAGTCTCTGCCGGCCAGTCCAATGGACTGACTACTTAAGATCCTAAAACATGATAAGGATGGCTAAATGGGTATGGATGTTTTATGGGTAGGGTGATAAAAATGTCCTAAAATTGACTGTGGCAGTGTTTGCCCAACTCTGTGGTCAGATGAAAAACCACTGAATCATACATTTTAAATACCTGAATTATACGGTATAGGAATTATGTCTCAATAAAGATGTTATTAAACACAAAAACTCAGGCCAACAAAATGACCAACAAAGTTGGTTTTTCTAAAAGTAACTTCTTTCAAAAGTCTCAACTGGGGGCGCCTGGCTGGCTCAGGCAGCAGAGAGTGCAACTCTTGATCTTGGGGTCGAGAGTCCGAGCCTCACCTTGGGTGTAGAGATTACGTAAAAAAAAAAAGTTCCCCATCAACTTAAAAAACAAATATTAAGAAATGTAAATTATAATGAATTACTGTATTGTACACCTGAAGCTAATATAACACTGCATGTTAACTGGAATTAAAATAGTAACTTTTAAAAAATATACATTGGGACACCTAGATGGCTCAGTCCGGAAAGCATCTGCCTTCAGCTCAGGTCATGATCCCAAGGTCCTGGGATCGAGCCCGGCTTCGGGCTCTCTGCCCAGCGGGGAGCCTGCTTCTCCCTCTCCCTCTGCCGCCACTCCCCCTGCTTGTGCTCTCTCTCTCTCTGACAAATAAATAAAATGTTACAAAATAAATAAATAAATGTAAAGTATTCAGCCATAAAAAGGAATGTAGTACCAATCCATGCTACAACACGGATGAAGCTCAAAAACATGACGCTGAGTGAAAGAAGCCAGTCACCAATGATCACATGTTGCATGAAGCCATTTACATACCATGTCTGGAATAGGTAAATCCATAGAGACTGGAAGTAGATTAGTGGGTGCCAGGGGCTGGGGGACAGGAAAGAGGAGTGCTAAGGGGTAGGAGTTTCCTTTCAGGTAAGAATGTTTTAGAACCAATAGAGAAGTAATGGTTGCCCAACACTATGAAGGCACTAAATGCCACTGAATCATATACCTTAAAATGATTAGTTTTATGTTATGTGAATTTCACCTCAATAAATTATTTTTCTGGGGTGCCTGGGTGGCTCAGTCAATTAAGCATCCAACTCTTTTTTTTTTTTTTTAAAGATTTTATTTATTTATTTGCGAGAGAGAATGAGAGACAGAGAGCACGAGAGGGAGGAGGGTCAGAGGGAGAAGCAGACTCCCCGCTGAGCAGGGAGCCCAATGCGGGACTCGATCCCCGGACTCCAGGATCATGACCTGAGCCGAAGGCAGTCGCTTAACCGACTGAGCCACCCAGGCGCCCAAGCATCCAACTCTTAATTTCGGCTCAGGTCATGATCTCACGTCAGGCTCCAAGCTTAACAGGGAGTCCGCTGGAGATTCTTTCTCTCCCTCCCCCTGCCCTGTGCATGCTCTCTCTCTCTCTCAAATAAATATTTTTTAAGATTATTTATTTGAAAGACAGAGAGAGAATGAGAGAGCAAGCACGAGATGGGGGAGGGTCAAAGGGAAAAGCAGACTCCCTGCTGAGTAGGGAGCCCGATGTGGGACTCGATCCCAGGACTCCAGGATCATGACCTGAGCCAAAGGCTTAACCAACTGAGCCACCCAGGCGCCCCTAAATAAATCTTTAAGAAAATAAAAAAGAAATTATTTTTCAAAGCCATGTAAGACAGTACTTTAAATCTCATATACTTCCTCCAATCTGACAAGAACAAGAACTTCATTTCTTGCAAACTCTCTCACTCTCCTTTTACCTAATTGTTTCTTGTTTGAGTCTCTCCCTTCCTTGTGGATCAGGAGCTTGGGCTGTAGACTGTTCCAGCTCCTGTCTCCACAGAGCCTTCACAAACTGCTCACAGTACCCTTCCCTCCCCGTAGGGAGGTGTTGGGTGCTTGGTGTGTGCATGGGCTCAGTTCTTCACAACTTAGTTAGGGCTTAGGGATGCAGGCACAGGTGGGAAACGCTAAAGAGAGCCCAGGAAATGATAAACACAATTCAGGATGGTAGTGGGATGGTGACCCTCCAAAAGATTTACCCAGAACCTTTAAATAGGACCTTATTTGGAAAAAGGGTCTTTATAGAGGTAATTAATGTAAGGATCTCAAGAGGAGATCATCCTGGAGGAAGGGTAGGCCCTAAATCCAATCACTAGTGTCCTTAGAAGAAGGTCAAGGTCAAGTGAAAGCCAGAAGCAAAGAGTAATGTGCCTATAAGCAGCTGGAATGCCTGGAGTCACCAAAAGCTGGAAGAGGCAAGGCCGGAGTTTCCTTAAGAGCCTCCAGAAGGAAGAACCAATGCAGCCACCACCTCGATTTTGGACTTTGTCTTCTGAAACTGAGAGAATAAGTTTCTGTAGTTTTAAGCCACTCAGTTTGTGGTACCTTGTTAGGGCCCAACACAAGACAACGGCCACCTCTGGGGCCAGAGGGTCACATGGGAACCTGGGTGGGAGGCACTCATCTTACCATTTTTCTTTAAACTTCTCAGCATATAAGCACATTCCACACACAAAAATGGATCAAAGTCCTCAGATGTTTCAGGTTCCAGTCTTTCTCCATCGCACAAGATCTTTAGGCAAAGTACCCCAACGTCCTCACCGGCAACACGGAGATAAAACCACCTCCCTCAAAAAAACAGTTGTGAAAAAAACTATTGCTTTTCATTTAAAAATTGATTTCAATATTCAGAAAACTGATGCTAGAGGCAAATGAGAGGCTTTTTAAGGGACCAAACATGCCGTGGCATCTCACTGCACAGAAGTTAAAAATTTGCATGCGAGCCACAGCTCCCTGGCCCTACCAATCTAAAATGACAAGATTGTAGGGGCACCTGGGTTGTTGGTTGGTTAAGCGTCTGCCTTCAGCTCAGGTCATGGTCCCAGGGTCCTAGGATGGAGCCCTGCATCAGGCTCCCCGCTCAGCAGTGAGTCAGCTTCTCCCTCTCTGTGATCTCTCTCACTCTCACTCTCCCATAATAAATAAAATATTTTTTAAATAAATAAATAAATAAATAAGTAAATGTACAATTTTGACAACCCTAAAATGGTAGGTCATCACATCAATACTATTCCATAAAGTTGGTTTTATGTATGATGCCAACTTATATACAACCCAAATCGAAGACTATAATAAAAAAATTAAAAAAAAAACAAACCAACAACCCCAATCTAGTTCTAAAAAAATCCCCTTAAAACTGGGTAAATTTGGGGCACCTGGGTGGCTCATTCGGTTAAGCATGATCCCAGGGTCCTGGGATTGAGCCCCATGTTGGGCTCCCTGCTCAGTGGGGAGCCTGCTTCTCCCTCTGCCCCTCCCCCTCCACTCGTGCTCTCTCTCTCTCTCTCAGATAAATAAATAAAATCTTTAAAAAAAATTTTTTTTTAAAAATCTAGTTCAATAAGGGTGCCTGGGTTGCTCAGTCGTTAAGCATCTGCCTTCGGCTCAGGTCATGATCCCAGGGTCCTGGGATCGAGCCCCGCATCGGGCTCCCTGCTCCGCGGGAAGCCTGCTTCTCCCTCCCCCACTCCCCCTGCTTGTGTTCCCTCTCTGGCTGTGTCTCTCTCTGTCAAATAAATAAATAAAATCTTTAAAAAAAAAAAAGTGTCTTGGGAGGGGTGCCTGGCTGGCTCAATTGGTAGAGTGTGCAACTCTTGATATTGGGGTTATAAGTTTGAGCCCCACATTGGGTGTAGAGATTACTTTTTTAAAAATTTAGGGGAAAAAAAAAACTAGTCTTGGAAAAAATTTTAATAATATATTTTTTAAATAATTAAAAAAAAACAAAATATGGGGGTATCTGGGTGGTTCAGTTGGGTTAAGCTCCCGACTCTTGATTTCGGCTCAGGTCATGATCTCAGCGTCATGAGATCGAGCCCTGCATCAGGCCCCTTGCTCAGCCTGGAGTCTGCTGGAGAGTCTCTCTCTTCCTCTCCCTCTGCCCCTCCTGCTCATGCTCGCTCTTTCTCTAAAATAAATAAATCTTTAAAAAAAAGATAAAAACAAAAGCAAACAAACAAAAAACCCAAAAGTATGGGGTCAACTGAGGTGACCCATATAAGACGCTGGAGGCACAGACGGCAGAGCTCAGCGTTGGCCCCCCCCCCCCCCCCGAGCCGGGCCTAACTTTACTTCCCTCTATCCCACTAACAGGCTTACCTCGAGGGCTCTTGTGGTTGAACCGTGTCCCCCAAAAGAGATGTTCAAGTCCTAACCCCAGACACCTATGAACAGGCCCTCTCTGGCCATAGGGTCTTCGCAGTTGTGATCAAGCTAAAATGGGGTCAGAGTGGATGAAGGTGGACCCTCAGCCAATTCCGGTGTCCTTATAAGACAACGGAAACCTGGACAGAGACACACACAGGGAACACAGCCACGTGAAGATGGTGGCAGACAATGGAACCACGTAGCCACAAGCCAACAAACATCAGAGAAGCCAGCAGCTACCAGAAGCTGGAGGAGGCTCTGAAGAATTCTCACCTAGAGCCTTCCGACGGAGCCCAGCCCTGTCAACACCTTGATTTCAGACTTCTGGCCTCCAGGACGGTGAGAGAATACATTTTTGTGGTTTTGAGCCACGTGGGTTGTGGTGATATGGCAGCCCCAGCAAACAAGAAGGAAGGCTGACCAGAAAATGACTGGGTAACCCCACAGGGCTCCATAAATATTCCTGAAGCCAGAGAAGGGCTAACCCACCCCTGGCCTCCCCACGGGGCCCAGTTCAAGGTGTCAACAGGACAGACACGCTGTCTAACTAAACTATGCAGTTGACGAGAAGCTTCGCAAGGAGAAAATGTCATCCATGGGTGACATCATGCCACTTCATCCTAGATCTTTGTCAGCTTGTTTCTTGTCTCTCCCCCCTGACACTATAAGCATCGTGAGGGCAAGAGTCTTGTCTGTCTTGCCCGCTACTCTAACCCACGGATCTAGAACGGAGAGCCTGGCACATAGCAGGAGCTCAGTAAATATTTGTGGAATGAATAAATCACATCGAGTGTTTTTCCATCATATGTTCTTCCTAGCATGTAACATGACCTCACATATAAATGACAGTGGAACTGGAGAAATGACCTGGATGTGCCTGGAGGTGGGTATGTGTAACCCTCTCCACGCTAGAGAAGATAAAGCCCCCTAACCTGGAAAGAAAGCATCTGGAAATCCTGAGCAGGCAGGAGCCCCACCGGTGGGACAACCGTTGCTGAACACAGAAGGATGTGGGTGAGAGAGGCCTGTTCTTTCTTTTTTGAACACAAACCAGGCTTCCAGCACCCCCATCACAATCCCCAGGGCTCTCGATGCACCCTCGCTTCCCTCTGCTCTTAGCCAGGTACACGTCCCCAGCTGACCCCACCTCGGCCTCCCCGTCCTCAGATGAAAAGGGAAGTCAAGGCCTGGAGTGGTCAGAGCGGAGAGGAGCAGCTGGGACTGACGGGGGAGTAAGGGTGTGCAGGGAAGAGGCCCAAGGGTGGGAGAGACTGACTATATCTGGAGCGGAAGGTCGAGACACTTGGTTCTAAGAATAGCTTTCTTGGTGCGCAGGGAGCTCCATCTAGCTCTCCAGGTGTCCTGGAAGCCACAGTCTATGAGAGGGGTGGTAATGGGAAGAAAGGGAGGGGGAAGGTGCCTGGACTCCATAAACATAAACCCCCAGGAAAACACAAATGTACCAGTACCCGTAAAATTAAACTCTGCTGGGTTCCAGCCCCCAGGTGGCAGCGAGAGGTGGAGAATTGATAACGCACTTCCTAGGGAGGCAGAATGATGGTCGAAGCAACCACTGGCTTAGGAATCTGAGATAAGGGCCAGCCCTGAAACAAACAGCAGATGAGGGGGAGTGTCTCTCCAGGTGTATTCCAGCCAACAAATGACAAAGGACGATTGAATTAAGACCATCGCCACTTTGCAGCCTCTAACAGAAAAATGAAGCTACACATCAAACATTGATGCCTGCTAACAACACACAGACAGAGAGAGAGAGATGACCTGACATTATGTGTCTCCTGATGGAAGATTAGAACATCATCTATGAAGTAGTCGTGCTAGGAAGAATGAATGAATGAATGAATTAATGAATGAATGAATGAGTGCATTTTTATATGGAGAGAAAGACAGACTCTGAATCTGATCAAGCATCTACATCCAACTGCCAACTTACAGAAAGTATAGAGGACAGAGGGACACAAACCACTCCAAGGGAATGCTATTGGCAAAATCCAGACAACGGAAAAACCCTACAGGTCAAACAATCCAACTTCAGATTGGCTGGAGATGGTGGGAGGGCCCAGAGATTATAAGAGACTTAAAAGACATCATAACCAATCAAAGAATAAGGACCATATTTACAGTCTGACTCACAGAACCCGCAAAAGAAAAAAGAAGTAACATATGCTAATATGAAACTGGACATTTGCACAATAAATATGGATATTTACTCACTTTATTTTTTAAATTCTTTTCTTTTTTTTTTTTTCCCTTTTTTAAGTAAATGCCCAACATGGGGCTTGAACTCACAACCCCAAGATCAAGAGATGCATGATCTACTGACTGAGCCAGCCAGGTGCCCCTGATATTTACTCATTTTAAGGAATTACTGGTTTTGTTTGTTTGTTTGTTTTGTTTTGTTTAAAGATTTTATTTATTTATTTGACAGAGAGAGAGCACAAGTAGGCAGAGTGGCAGGCAGAGGGAGAGGGAGAAGCAGGCTCTCCGCTGAGCAGGAAGCTGGATGTGGGGCTCAATCCCAGGTCCCAAGGATCATGACCTGAGCCGAAGGCAGCCGCTTAACCGACTGAGCCACCCAGGCACCCCAAGGAATTACTGTTTTTAAAAGATTAGGTATGGGGGTGCCTGGGTGGCTCAGTCATTAAGCGTCTGCCTTCGGCTCAGGTCATGTTCCCAAGGTCCTGGGATCAAGCCCTGCATCGGGCTCCCTGCTCGGCGGGAAGCCTGCTTCTCCCTCTCCCACTCCCACTGCTTGTGTTCCCTCTCTCACTGTCTCTCTCTCTATCAAATAAATAAATAAAATCTTTAAAAAAATAAAAAAAAATAAATTAATAAAAGATTAGGTATGATAACACTATTGTGCCTATGGTTTTAAAAATTCCTTCTTGTTTAGAACTATACCCTGGAAACTTTACGGATGAAATGGTATGATGCCTAGATATGCCTGAAACATTGCAGGAGGATAAGAAGTGGATGGAGGTATGGAAGTGGCAGCTGTTGGGGCCGGGTGTTGGGGCCATGGGAATTCATTATTACTTTCTGTCCACTAGATACTTCTTAAAATTCTCTCCAGCAAAAAGTACTTTTATAAATCCCAGCTCTGTTACTAGCTCCGTGGCTTCAGGGGCCTCATTTACCCTTTCTAGACTTGGAGGGTGTTTATTTGCAAAAGGGGCCCGTTGGTGCATGAGAGCCCAACACAATGTCTGGCACATGGTAGGGTCTGCAACACACTTGGCCACCAGCCACTGAGCTGGTCTGGGAAACGAGGTGTCCCGACCAGACAGACAGGGAAAGGGAGCTCTTTCGCCTGCCCCGTAGATGGACTTCTCAGGCACTTTGAGTTTAACCCTGAAGACACAGCCCCACAACAGGGTCTTTTATTTTCTCTGGAAGAACCACACTGGAGGCACGGGTGCCTGGCTTGTTTGTTCCTCGGTCAGCGACAGCCCACAGGAGACCACGCAATGCGCAGTGGGTGCCTCAGGGGCACCCGGGACAGTGCCAAGAGCCCTGGACTGAGTTCCAGTCCCAGTAACCCTCACTGACCTCACTCCAGGCCTCAGTTGCCTCATGTGCAAAGCCAGGAAGAACTAACCTTTATACTTCTGTTTTCACCACCATAGAACTCTT
This sequence comes from Leptonychotes weddellii, assembly GCF_054177405.1. NCBI lineage: Eukaryota > Metazoa > Chordata > Mammalia > Carnivora > Phocidae > Leptonychotes > Leptonychotes weddellii. The sequence goes on from NC_138381.1 coordinate 75,250,146, forward strand.
TCTTCAAACAGAAGCTTTGACAAGAGCCAAAGGCATAAATAAAAACAGGCAGCTCAGGTTGAAGCGGTGGCGGGGGTGGGGGATGATGATGCTCAGAACCCAGATCCAGTTTCCAGGGATTTCCCTTTGAAAACCACTGGGTTAGGTCTTTTTTAGGTCCTCTTCCAGGACTGATACGCTGATGTTTAGCCTAGTTCTCATATACTCAGATCAGATCCCTTAAACGTGAACTGGGAAGAAGTCGGCGGGGGAGGAGACCCAGAGGCTTGCTCCAGGGGTCACTGGGGACTCTGGGGCCTGCCAGTCCTTTTCAGTCTGAGCTGGGAGTTTAAGAATTAGCATCCATCTTTGCAGGTTCCCAGTCTGGTCTGCAGCTGATGGCAAAGGAGAGCTGAGCATAAGTGCCAGGTATCTGAGCAGGAAGCTCTGGGAGGAGGCATGTGCCTCAAGGGACAGAAGGGACAGATCAGTGCTAAGAATGGAATGTGGCCCTCCACGCTCTGGGGAGCAGCCATCCCTGGAGCAGGTGACAGGGACAAGCTGCCCTTTGGATCCTGCAAGGGACCCAGAGCCCTGGAACTCTCGGGCTCCTGAAGTCAATGGGTTACAGGAGAAATTTTCCACATTGAGCAGTGCCTGGCATTCCTAAGTAGGCCAGCAGCTCAGCCCCTCTCCCTTTCTCTCTCCTCCCCCCATCTCACTGGTTCTATGGGCTCACAGGCTACATACACATCCAACAAATTCCAGCTGCAGAAATTAATCCATGGCCCCATGGCCCTTGCTTTGAAGGCCCCATCTGTCAGCTCCAAGAACCATGGGCTCGGAGCCGGGAAGAGGCTGCTGAAAGTCACCTTGAACACTAATATAAAGCATACACGGGCTCTGACCCCAAACTCCTGAGCCTGCTCTTCGGGGAGTGCCCACCACTGTCCCTCTCTATCTTCCTCAAGTTTCTGGATTGGCTTTTTATTCCGCTCCTTGAAAATATCTCCTCATCCATTTCACACAGAGGTAGTTAGTGTGTATTCGCAAAAGCACTGGCCACAGGGGCGCCTGGGTGGCTCAGATGGTTAAGTGTCTGCCTTCGGCTCAGGTCACGATCCTAGGGTCCTGGGATCGAGTCCCGCATCGGGCTCCCTGCTAGGAGGGGAGCCTGCTTCTCCCTCTGCCTCGCCTCTCTCTCTCTCTCTCTCTCTGACTCTCATGAATAAATAAATAAAACATTAAAAAAAAGGGCGCCTGGGTGGCTCAGTTGGTTGAGCGACTGCCTTCGGCTCAGGTCATGATCCTGGAGTCCCTGGATCGAGTCCCGCATCGGGCTCCCTGCTAGGAGGGGAGCCTGCTTCTCCCTCGGCCTCTGCCTCTCTCTCTCTCTCTCTCTCTCTCTCTCTCTCTCTGACTCTCATGAATAAATAAATAAAACATTAAAAAAAAAAAAGCACTGGCCACAGTTCAAAGCCCACCTAGCTACCTCCTAGCAGTGAGGCCTTGGGTATGTATGGCCCTAAAGTTCTCTGGGCCTCCGTTTCCTCATCTGTAAGGTGGACATAATAGGGCCTGCCCACACAACAACTGAAAATACCTTGTAAACTTAAAAGCAGGAGTCCTATCGAGGACGCTGTGCCGAACTGAAGGTACAAGGGAAAGGGGAGGGCCTGGGGCGGGGAGTGTCCACACCACTTGGGACAAACCTTTTCCCAGGTCTAGGCCTCAGTTTCCTCGCAGTGAAATAAGATGCCTGCAAAGGTTTCCGGGTTCTCCCTAAGCACTGTTACCTTCTGGTGCCTCACCGTTGAACCTTCAAAAATTATCCCCAGGACACATCCAGTGCCGGGACGTCCTCTGTGCCCTGGGTTCTAGACCCTGCCTGACCCTCACAGACAGAGGAGCGGAAGAAGATACAAACCCAGACTAACAAAGCGATCAGCCAAGAAAACCCAAAAGACACCTGAGCCAAAAACAATAAAGCTTTGGATTACAGGACACTGAGAGCCAGCCATGGTTCTGTGCAGAAGTTAAGAGAACAGCTCCTTGGTCAAACGGATATGGGCATAAATCTCAGCAATTCCACACACTAGCTTTCAGACTGTGGACAAGTCACTCTGAGCCTCAATTTGACATCGATGGAATGGGGGATAGTGGGAAATCCAGTTTTACACTGATCTGACAAAGTAACACAGGAGAGGTCCCTGGCTTATAGTAAGATCTCAGGAAGCAGTAGCTAATGTAGTAGCTCCAGTCCAAGGAGCTACCCCACAGCGGAGTGATTCCTATTAGGTAAACAGGGGGCAGAAGAAACTTTAGTTCCCCAAGGCCCAAACACAGTCAAGATTTTGATTTCAGAACACAGGCTTTGGGTGTGCCTGGGTGGCTCAGTCATTAAGCGTCTGCCTTTGGCTCAGGTCATGATCCTGGGGTCCTGGGATCGAGCCCCGAGTCGGGCTCCCTGATGGGCGGGAAGCCTGCTTCTCCCTCTCCCACTGCCCCTGCTTGTGTTCCTTCTCTCGCTGTGTCTCTCTCTCTGCTTAAAAAAAAAAAACCACTGGCTTTGCAGGAAAAGGGAAATAGCGACAAAAAAACAAGTGAGCTGGGTGTTCATCTTAAAGAGAAAAAAAAAGGAAACACAGCTGAACCCCTCTGAAACCCTCCTTCCTTGAGACTCAGGAGCCACGGCTCTCCTGACTTCCTGCACCTCCCCCTGCGTGCATCTCTGTTCTGCGAGGCGGATGCCTCCCAGACCATCTGTCTCTCCCCAGCTCCATTCAGTGTGGCCAGAACAGAGGCCAACCACACCCACCCCACGCAAGTCTACTTTTCCTCTGGGTTTGCATTATGAGCATCATCTTCTCCCAACTGCTGAAATTCCAACCCACGTTTGAATCTGAGGTGCCATCTGCTGTCTGGGCAACTCAAAAGTCACTTCTCTCCAGGCCTCAGTCTTTCCCACCTGTGAAAGGGGAAAGCAAGACTAGGGGAATTCTAAGAACTTTTCCGGGGTTTACCATGTAAAATGTCTATGATTTTAAGCCAACTTTAAAAAAAGGTCTGGAAGCAAGTCAGCTATGGTTGATTTGTAAGGATTGAGAATTTACTAAGCACAGCCCATCAAGGGCACGCGCGCATGTCTGGTGAGTCTCCTTCACGAGACACAACACAGACATGGAGGAGGAGAAAGTCAAGAAGCAGAAGCGTGAGGAAACGCCCAGAGCTGGGTTCAGATCCGAACTTGACCGCCCATCCACAGGCCATGTGGGTTGTTCCCTCTGAGCCTCGGATCCCTCATCGGGAAAGGGAACAGTAACACTTCATTTATATGATTATTGGTGAGGACAAAATGAGGTCACATGGTAAACATACAGTAAAAGATAGGTGATGATTACTATAATTGGATGAATAAATGAATAGTGAATGAGGCGGTTTGTCGTTAAGATTTTTTCAAGAAAAGCGGCCAAAGAAAACCTGTTAGCTTGGGTATCCTCGTTAGAGAGAAACACAATAAAGAGGGGCGCCTGGGTGGCTCAGTCGGTGAAGCGTCTGCCTTCAGCTCAGGTCATGATCTCGGGGTCCTGGGATCAAGCCCCACATCGGGCTCCCTGCGTAGCAGGAAGTTTGCTTCTCCCTCTCCCTCTGCCCCTCCCCACAGCTCATGCTCTCTCTCAAATAAATAAATAAAATCTTTAAAAAAAAAAAAAAAGAAATACAGTAAAGAGATAATATGCAGGACCCCATGGCCGTGAGGCATCCCTCAGTGACATAATGGTGGAGAGTGAGTAGGGACCCAGCACTTTATGAACATGTCTTCTCGGAAGGTTTAAAGGCATCTTCAGAGGCAGCTAGAGTTCTTTCCCAGTCTCCCTATCCCCCCAATTCCCGGCACACAAATGTGAAAATATCCCAGTCTTCTTAAATGAACTATCTGGGATTGAGAGTATTGGTCGTGGGATGCAGGGAGCTGTCCGGGGGGACACACACACTAGAGCATCCAGAAACAGACCCACACAAATGCAGTCACCTGATTTATGACAAAGACAATATTTCAGTGCCATGGGGAGAAGGTATTTTTTTTCAATAATGGTACTGGGATCAACTGGATATCCATATAGGAGAAAAGGAATTTCAACCCCTATCTCATACCAAACACAAAAGTCTATTCCAGATAAACTATAGATCTCAATGTGAAAGTTCGAACAATAAAGCTTTTTTGAGAAAAACATATGAACATCTTCCAACCCTGGAGTGTGCAAACATTTCTTAAACAAGATACAAAACAAGTACAAAAAAAAAGACCTAAATGGTCTGTGTTAAAATAAAGAATGTCTGTTCATTCAAAGATACCTTTGAGAGTGTGAAAAGGCAACCAACCCACAAAGTAAGAGGTGATTTTTGGAATGCATAATCATATCCTGAATATATCAAGAAACTTTATGTTATGGGCTGAATTGTATCCCCTAAAATTTCTATGTTGAGGTCCTAACCCCCCAGGACCTCAAAATGTTATTATATTCGAGAACAGTCTTTAAAGAGGTAATTAAGTTAAAATAAGGTCTAAAATAAGGGTAGGCCCTAATCCGACAAGACTGACGTCCTTATAAGAAGAGATTAGGTTATACAGCGTGAGAGGGAAGACCACGTGAAGACATAAGGAGAAGCCTTCTACAGCCATCTACAAACCAAAGAGAGAGGCCTTTGGAGAAACCAACCCTACAAGACCTCGATCTTGGACTTCTAGCTCCAGAATTGTGAGCCAATAAATTTCTGTTGTTTAAATCATCCAGTCTGTTGTACTTCGTTGTGGCGGCCCTAGCAAATAATGCATCTTACACTCAACAGGAGACAACCCTTCAAAATAATGGAGAAAAGACTTGATCAGACAGTTCACAAAAGACTATATCCAACTAGCAAACAAACATATGAACAACGGAGCTCAATTTCATTAGGAAAGAAAGGCAAACTAAAACCACCATGTAATAAACCAACACAGCAACGGGACTAAAATGAAAATGATGGAAACACAAACTCTTGGTGAGGATGTGGCACAATCAGAACTAGACCAACCCCTGTGGGCAATGACTTGACGGTGTCTACTAAAACTGAACATATACGCATCCCCTGTGACCCAAGCAATTCCGCTCTCCGGTATGTGCCCCACAGAAATGCATCCCTCTGTTCCCCAAAAGTCACGTTCTAGAGTGTTTATAGCAGCACGAGACATAGAGCCTTAAACCGGCAGCTCCCCATGAGCCCATTAATAACAGAATGCATAAACACGTTGTGAAATAGTCACGTAACAGAAAACCATAGCAATGAAAATAAACCATCTACAACTACACACAACAATCTGGATGTCTTATAAACACCAAGTTGAGTGAAAGAAGCAGAAACGACAAGAGGACACCTGCCTGATTCCACTATTCCATAAAGTATGAATGCATGCAAAATTCATCCACACTGTTAGAAGTCAGGGCGACAGTGGAGGGCAGGGACAGCATTGGAACACCGGAAGGATTCTGGGGTACCAGGTACCATAATATGTTCAATTTGTTAAAATTAATCAAGCTGTATCGTTACCATATGTGCACTTTTCTATATGTAAATTATACTTCAATAAAAAGCTTTTAAGTGTACAGTGTCCTAAAAATGGAAAGCGCCTTTTTTTGTTTTTAAAGGCAAGGAGCTAAGAACGGAGACCAGGTGCCTGAATTCCCAGAAGGCATATAAACAGGGCTGATAGAGAAAGGCCGGTTTCAGGGCATCAGAGAAGAATCTATAGCCCCAACTTGTGGCCTCAATAGTTGGCCCCTTCTCAAAAAGCTGCCTCCCAAGATTCGAGGCCTGGGGAGGGAGGCCTGGAAGACAGAAGCTGAGATCCCACAATGACTGCCCCATACGCTGCCCTCCAAGGCAGAACCCCCATTTCCATTAGGGGCATGTTTATGTCATCCATATGTTTATGTCATCACAGGGGATGCAGCATCACCCCTTCCCCACTCCCAGATCACTTGCTTGTGCTGCAGCGGACTGGGGTTGTGCTAAACCTACCAGAGCCAATCCAGAGACACCTGATGGAATCACTGGTGGGTGGCGAGTAAGGACCTGAGCTGGCCGGACAGAAGCGGGGAGCTGCTGGCTCCCCATCTTTGCCGCTCCATGGGGAGAAGCTTTCTCAAGAATGAAGCAGAAAGAGGAAGCAAAAGAGGGAAGCAGAATAGAAAAGTAAGAGTCAACTTCTCGAGATCTTGGAACACCTAGATCAAGAGGTGCCTGAAGGTCACACCCTAAACTTACTATGTAAGCCAGTGTTTTGCTTAGGCCAGCTTGAGTTACATCTGCCATTTATGTCACTATGAAGTATGTGCCCTTTCGCTGCTCACCAGAAGCCTGTGTGCACTCTCAGAGACTCAAATGGGCATAATAGGGGCGCCTGGGTGGCTCAATCGGTTAAGCGTCCGCCTTCAGCTCAGGTCATGATCCAAGGTCCTGGGATTGACTCCCCGCGTCAGGCTCCCTGCTCAGCGGGGAGTCTGCTTCTCCCTCTCTGTCTCCTTCTGCCCCTCCCCCTGCTCATGCTCATGCATGCTCTCTCTGTCTCTCTCTCAAATAAATAATTTTTTAAAAATAAAATAAAATGGCCATAATAATGCACCATGCTGACTGCACCCCTCCCGATGTCGGAACACGCTATACCTTCACAAACCACTTCAATACCCAACAGTCCGTTTGATATTCACAGAAATGCCAAGAGAGATAGGTGCAGGTATTACTATCCTCACTTTCTTTGCCATCCTAGACTTTTCAAGAGCTGGCAAGGATGTCGGAACCATCTTATTGAGTCCTCTTGCTTTGACAAGCAGAAGAATGAGGCACAAAGAAAGAAGGAGCACCTGGCATATGACTAGAGTATAATGAAAACTGCAAAGGGCTTTTAAGTTCCTAAAAAGGGCCAAGAGCATCATTATGAAGCCTCTGATGTTGTCTGAACCTCAGACTTGAGAATCTGGCTTTCATCCTTACTCATAAAGAAAATCTCATCAGATCCACATCCTGCCATTATAATAAATAACATCAGGGACCATTCACCAAACACCCGTCAGACAACATAATGCTAAGCCTTCATTCATTCTCTTATAGGATCCTCTTTTGAGGCAGATTCTGCTACTAGCTCCATTTTGCAGATGTGAAAACTGAGGCTTTGATTGAGCAGCTTGCCCCAAATCAGTCAATTGGCAGAGCTGGACTTCAAACTAAGGTTGTCCAACAGCAAAGACACTGGGTAGGGCTGTGGCACCAGAGTGGGTTGTCAGTGCCAAGACTTAATTTTGGGGGTCCATTGTCCCATCTTCTGCACAGTGTTGGAAAGTCTGCCCCTTCTGCTCTGATGTTCGCCTCCTTCAGCATTTCTAGAATCCAGCTTAAAAAAATGTATCCCCTGAGCAAGTCCTTGCCAATTAACTGAGATTCTTCTACCCATCATCAGCACCATCTCCTTATAGACGATGGGTCCTCCCTTCCGAGTAGCTGTCAACACACTTTGGGGTCAATTATTCTAGCTGGAATATCTGACACAACCACTGCCTAGCTGTTTCCATCCCACACAGCCACCAGAGTCGGCTTTTATGAAACTTAAATCGTATCACACCACTTCAGGCCCACGAGGACGGCGACCATCAAAAAGACAGGCAACCAACGAGTTTTGGCGAGGATGTGGAGAAACTGGAGTCCTCGTACATTGCTAATGGGAATACAAAATGGCCAAGTGCTTTGAAAAAAGTCTGGCAGGTCCTCGGTTAAATATAGTTACCATATGACCCAGTTACCTAGGAATAGACCCAAGAGAAATGAAAACGTATGTTCACACAAAAACTCATACGCAAGTATTCAGAGTAGCATTATTTATAACAGACGAGGAATAGAAACAACCAAAATGTCCATCACCTGACGAATCAAGATGTGGTCTATGCACGCATATCCAGTGGAATCTTATTCATCCATAAATGAGAATGAAGCATGGGCACCTGCTATAATGTGGATGAACCTCAAAAACAGGATGCTGAGTGAAAGCAGCCAGTCACAAAAGCCACATAGTGTGCGATTCTACTTACACGAAACGTCCAGGGTAGACAAACCCACAGAGGCAAGAAGCACATCCCTGGTTGTTGGGGGCTGACTTTGTAGGGGATCCACATGCCGAAACGGCATCGTGGTGATGGCCGCACAACATTGTGAATGTACTCAGAGCGCTGAATTGTGTACTCTAAAATGGTTAAATAGTGAGTTTTACGGTGTATGAATTTTATGTCAGCTTAAAAAAATGTTTTTCACCCTCTCCCAAAGAAAATGACCAGATAGCATAACTACTCCCTTTGCCCTACTTTAAAACCCCCTAGTGGCTTCCCAGTCACACCAGGAGTCAAACCCAAATTCCCTGCCAGGGCCTATAAGGGCCCCCATGGCCCTGGCCCTGTGACCTCTCCCCTCTCCTTCTACTCTTCCCCCACCTCCTGGCCTTTGACCTGGCCTGTCCCTCAATCTGGCATGTTCTTTCCCACAGCTGGCTTCTCATCGTCAAGTCTCTGTCCAAATGTACACACACACACGCACGCACACACACACACACAAGGCCCTCTCTGACCATCCCATCTAAAATACAGCTCCCAGGGGTGCCTGGGTGCCTTCGCTGGTATCCTATTATGCAATGACTCCTGATTTTGGCTCAGGTTATGATCTCAGGGTAATGAGGTAGAGCCCCAAGTAGGGCTCTGCGCTGGGCGTGGAGCCTGCTTAAGATTCTCTCTCTCCCTCTCCCTCTGCTCCTCCCTCACCATCGTGTGTGCGTGCACACACGCACTCCCTCTCTCTCTCTCTCTAAAAAAAATAAACAAATAAAAGCTAAAAAATAAAATAAATACAGCTCCCATCACGCTCCATCCCAATATCCTGCTTTATTTCTTCATAGGCCTAATCACCCTCCAAAAAGATACAGATTTTTATAAACTGTTTACTTCCTTGTTGCGTGTCATTCCAAGCACGAGGAGAGGGATCTTGTCTGTCATGTTCACAGCTCTGAACTTGCCCACCATGTAGGAGCTAACTGAGAGACACCTCTGGAAAGAATGGATTTATTGAAGGACTTCTGTAACATCTGAAATGCCACCTGCTACCTGGTCAGGTGTCCGGAGCACTAAGTGATCAGCTACACTCTGCAGGTGCTCGGGGAGTTAATAAGCATTTGCTGGCTAGGGTGGCAAACCCCACCCTAGACTGTCTAGAACCCTGAGGAAGCAGGAAGAATGATCCCTCCCCTCGAAAGTCTGAAAGTCTTTCAGGGGTCACAAAGCACTCAGTGTTTACCCAGCAACCCACAAACAAACGCAAAGGAGAGATCTAAGACTGTGTTGCTGATGGAGGCTAGGGTCCAAATCGGCCTCATAAAACTGCGCACTGGCAAACACCCTTATGTACAGCTTCTTATGACTTTGCAATCTGACCTGTTCTCCAGAATGAGACGGTTGCAGCTCACACCTGCTCCTGCCTCTTCCCACGGGGACTTTCTTTCCTGAGGCAGTTAGAAATCTAAATAGGCGGGTGGTGAAGACCTCCTGCCCCCTGTCCTCCCTACTTTTGGCATCTCTGAGCTGCACACACAGCAAGCAACTTACCCACTAGGAGTTTGACATCTCGGACTGTGAAATCAGGGTCAGGCATCCTGGAAAAAGAGGAGTATAGGCATTTGCTGAGAGGCCAGAAACAAGAGAGTTCAGCGCAACTCTGGAGGCAGGGGAAAGGCCATTTTTCCAAGAGGGTTCCCTTGCTCTCAGTTTGGGAACCCAAAATGAGATACTCCAGAGGGAGAGTGATAGACCAGTCAATGCCCCAAGGGAGGGTCCCTCTCCAACCACTGAGCCCTTTCCTCACCCCAGTAGGCAAACCAATTCCCTCACTCTCCCCAATATGAACTCAGCACTGCCGTAGAAAAGATGGGACATCCACCGTCCACCCCACTTTTCAGGGGAAGACTGGACCGTGGTGTCAAGGGTAAGTCCCAGAGCTGGGCATTCAAACACCCACTCTCTTTTAAGGTGGGCAGCTCTCTCTGTGTCTCTTCCTCTAGCAAATACCCTCCATAAAAGGAGTTGCAGGGATCCTTTAAGTTCAAAGGGAAAAAAAAGACACACATCATTCCAATTCCAGGGATTTGGTAACCCCGGCTCTAATGACTGAGGTGACCTTCGCTATTAATTAACAGTGATGTCAAAGGTTTGATTTCTACCCTAGGACCGGGACTCTTGAGCAAGCCTGGTAGTAGAGGCTGGAGAGGAGGCAAGCTGGGATGATACCAGCAGCCTCCTCTCCACCCCTGCCCAAGGGGCGGAAACCTGTTCTTCCAGCCTTCCTCCTGGATCTCTCCCCCACCCCACCTGGAGCTCTGACAGATCTCTAAGACAATGTAAACCAAACAAGACACAGTGGGGGAGGCAGGTGCTGGGGCAGGCAGAGAAAGAGGAGACTTGGAGCCTAGCATCCTAGGGTACATGCCCTCCACAGAAAAGAACCAATTTCCCACATAGTGGGAGTCTGAGTAGAAAAATACGTCTCTAGGTGCCCTGCCTCTGGGCTTAGAGACTGGCCAATCCCTTCAGAGCTCAGGCCCTGCCTCAGTTTCCTAACTTGGGAGGGAGGCACAATTCTCCTTAAGAAGTCCCTGCACATAACTGGGGTGGGTCAGGGAAAGAAGTCAACACTGTTTAAGTACCCTCTGTCCTCTCTGCCCAAATTCTCTGAAAAAGACCAATCTTTGGAGAGTTTTTCCCCTTTGTCAGGCCTTGAACAAAGAGATAGTCTCCCCAGATAACGAAGAAAGATCCTTCTCTGTGATGAGAGGTGGGAAAAGGGCAGAAGAAATCTATTCCAAACCACCAACTACATTAGGGAGAGAGACATGGGAAGAAGTAATTTGTTTAGGCAACTTACTTAATCCCCAGTCCATCCTTTTCTCGAAATATCAGGGGAACCCTGAGAGCTTCTCTCTGCACGTATTCATAGTTGAAATCTGTTTGGATATTGGAATTAAAACAGGTTGGTTAAGTCATGAAGGAGCAGATGAGCCACAATCAATCGGTCAGAGGAAAGAACACGGTTATAGCAGATGCAGGCTCCAGTTCTAGGGCAAGAGATCCCTGTCAAATGGCAAGGAAATGGAGCAGGCAAAGCCCATGCCAACTCTCAGCTCCTCTGCCTACTCAGTCATTCCCTGCATGCCCCATGGGTCAGAACTTGTCAATGAACAGCCCAAGGCCAGGGAGGGTGGGGAGGGAGACTCATGAAAGAGCCCCGCACAGAAAAGGCCCCAGCCATCGCTGAGAAAGAGGGACACAGAAATGCACCCCAAGCTGAGCTCAGAAAGTAAAGGCAGTGCAAAATTGAAGAATACCACCTGGGAGGATCTGAAGCCCCAGAGAGGAGGCTGGGAGGAGGGTTCTCATTGTAGCTGAGCATCGGGGAAGATCTTATTGTAATATCCTGCATAGTGAAGGGGAGGGGGGGGGAAGCTGGTTTCCCTGGAAACTGTGTATTTGGTGCCAAAATTACTAGAGAACTGGGCACAGCTTTGTTGTCTTAATAGTGTAATTCTGCTCCAGCTACTGCCATCCTTGTTTCCACCAGGACGCTCCCCCCAGGTGAAGGCAGTTTGAAGAGGGCACAGTGAGGCCCAAAGCCAATTCACAAGGTAGTGCTGCGTCTGGGCTTTGTCTAGTGTAGACCCCCAAATCCCTTATCAAAAGCCCTGGAGAATGAAGGAGGCCTTCGTTTTTACGTTCCTCGAGTTCCAAAACCAGCGGATCTGACCCAACCTTACCCCTAAATATGGAGTCGAAGGAGGCTGAGATAAACCATCACATCCCCAAATCCTGAGGTGAACCAAAGCAATCCACAAGGCCACAAAGCCACATGCCCTCCCTGGCCAGTTGGAGGAGAGATAGGAGAGACCACAGGCCTCGGGAGCCCCTGCCCCAGGCAAACAGTTCACCAGGGCAGCTTGGTGGGGGAGGAGGCCAAGGCAACTCTGCTCAGAGCAGAGGAAGAGAACAAAACCAGAGCTGGGGAAAGCCCTGACCTTAGCAGCTCAGATCCCCAGGGGCTCACAGTGAATGGGGATTCCTAAGGATTTAAAGGCAGAGAAGTTTAAGAAGCTTCTATTTTGAATCCAGGCTAAGGGCTCCTTCTGTTTCTCAGCTCCTCCCTCGAAGTTTTGGGGCCAGATCTGAATTAACTACCAAATCGCTAGGGCCCTCTCCTTTGAAAAGAGCCTGGACAGAAGATTTAAGGGCTCTCCCTAGCTGGAATCTACCCCCTACACACCCACACCCAAAGCCCGCCCCCCACCCCCACTCTCCTCAGCTTCAACTTCCTCAAATGAGCTTGAGAAAACACTCAGATCTTGGGCTGAGAATTCCTCACAAATGACTAGGAAGAGTTTGCATGTTGTTTTCTCATAGGATCCACCAAACTCAGTAAAATGGGAAAGAAACAAAAGGAATTAAAATCCCATTTATGCTAAGGAAATTTAATTGTAGTTGAGACTAGCCCCCCAGACGGTCTACCCTCAGGGTGCAAAGACCTGGCAGGCTGAAAGAAATGTCTTCTTCCCTCCCCCCAACAACTACCCCCTACCACTGAAGCCCAGCACCCCCGGAAGCAGTGGGCACAAAAGAGAAACTTCACAAATGCAAAGCCAGGGCTGTCTCTTCTGGGGGCTAACCTACAGCCCCAGCCACTCAACCAGAGCCTGAAGGGGAAGGCACTGCCCCGGTCATCAGCTCACTGAGGGATGGAAGGTTTTCCAAGGGGGACGGGGGGGGGGCGGTCAAAAAATGAAAACGGTGTATTGTAACAGAAACTTGAATATCTAAGAGGGGAAAAAAACAACTTAGAAACCCCAGAGAGCCCAGGGAAATACCTAGATAGGCAGGGGCATCTCCAAAACCCCAACTCCACAGGCAGAACCACAGGTCACACGGGGCCTCTGGAGGTCTCATACCCAAGCCAGAGCATCACCCCAGCGTTGGCAAGACACCACCAGACACCTTCCTAATACTAGGGTCAGGGAGAAACTCAGGCCCTGAAGGTCTCAGGCTGGGGAGACACCCCAAAACCCCAGAGGCTTCCCCAACTTCTCTAAACTGGCAGGGCCTACCAGGGACAGAGCTCTCAAGGTCTCAGGCTGAGAAGAAACTTTGTTCCCCAGAGGGGTACCCCACATTTTCACTTCAAACTATAGGGGTCAGGGATCTCAGCCTGAAGCCTGAGGGAGTAAAACTCTCTTACCCCCAGTCCCGACTTCAAACTGTCAAGACTGAAGGGCCAGAGGCCTCAGGCGCAAGTGGGGGCTCCAACCAACAGCTCTGAACTCATCCGGCCCCTGCTCAAATCTGGCCGAGACCAAAAGGTTGCAGGGTTCCGTAGACCCCGGGAGCTGAGGAAGCATCATTCGGTGACCCCAGCATCCCCAGCACCAGCTCCTAACTGGCAGGGCCCGAAATGGGACAGGGTTTGGGAAGCTTCAGGCCTAGTGGGGTCCTCATCCCAATGCCCCAGGGGTACCCCAGCCCCTCTCCCAGTCAGGCTGCCGCACCTCATTCAGCACAAGGAGCTGGGCTAGCTCTGGGAGGGGTAGAATGCCGCGCACCCGCCCTCCCTCCGTCCACCCGTCAGTCCCCAGGTCCCTCGGACCGCCGGTCCCCTGGCTCTGCCCACCTTGGGGCCGGCTGTGGGCGCGGGCCGGGTCTAGGCCCACGCCCGGCCCCCGTTCCCGCCTGCCCTCCTCCTTCGCCACCCCACCCCACCCCCCCAGTGCTCGGCCTTGTTTCGTCACCGGATCCCCTGGAATGGGGGACGCGGGCGCGAAATACGAACCCAGCCACCGGCAGCTCCCTCCCCACGTGCACTCGGGCCGCGGCTCGGAGGGCGGCCCGAGGAGGGGGCGCCTCACCTTTGCCCTCCATGGCGTGCACGAAGTCCCCCTGGTACAGCTGACTGCGCAGCTTCTCCTCCAGGCTGAAGCCGCGGACGCTGACGATCTCCTCCACGTCCGACAAGTCCTCGTTCTCGTCGTATCTCTGGCGGTCAATCGGACGCTGCGGGGACCCAAACCAGAGAGCCCGAGGCATTACTGGGGGAACTGGGGGGTCGCCTCTTACCCTAGGCCCAGCTCAAGCAGGTGCAGGAGTTGCGCGCCCCCCCCCCCGCACCCCACCACTGCGACCCGAGCAACTTTGCGCAAATGCCAAAGATGCTGAAAACCAGGATAACGAGAGGGGCCCGCACCCCCGGGGTCCGGCTGTGCCCCACACAGGACACTCCCCTCCTGCATCTTTGGAGGCCGTGGAAAGGACATCTGGGGCTCTCCCTTGCCCCCCACCCCCGATAGGTGTTGAGTTTTGCCCACTCGGCCAGGAGCCTGGTTATGTAACCCGCGAAGGGGGCTCCGCGCACGGGCTGGCGGGGCATTTGTAGGCCCCGGGAGGAGCCACCGCAGCGCCCGGCTCGGCGCTAATAGCAGCCCGGGCGGCCGCCGCGGCAGAGCCGGGAAGCCGGAACCGGGGGCCGGCGGCATTTCTAAGGCTGGAGCCGCCCCCGAGCTACTCGGGAAGCTGGAAAGCTGAAATGGAAGGGCTGAGACCCCAGCCGCCCCCGCCGACCGCCCTCCAGTGCTAGAAGAAGAGGTGGAGGGGGAGGTCGGGGCTTGGGAGGGGGAGAGGCAGACGGCCCGCCACAAAGCTCCCATCGGAGACCCCAAAACGCACCAGCAGCTGCCTCATCTCCCCACAAGCGCGCGCGCACACTCACTTCCTAAGGAGACTCCCCCACCACTCCCCGCATCCCCTGCCTCCTCCCTCAACCGCCCAGCGCCGGGCCCTGCAGCCCCCCAGATTCCGGGCGAACCCCGAGCCCGCTCAGCCTCTCTCCACGCCTTTCCCCGCTACCACCTCCCCACTTAAGTGTCTGAGACTCTGCGCCTCACAAGGGACTGGAGGAGTAAGCTGCTTGCTTCCTTTTGCATGCAATTTATTATATTTTTTCCGGTCCTCTTGCAAAATACAGAAAAGGAAAGAAAAGGCAGCAAGAAACAACAACAACAAAAAAAAATAGATCTATCATTACCAGATACAGATTTGGAAAAAAAAAAAAAAGCTACACACCAATCTTCTTCCAGAGTCTTTCTCTGCCTCCATTTTTTTAGGAGAGTTCACCAATTAATTGTCAACACTCCTGCCCCCTGCATTTTGGCGGAGGGGGGAAGGAGGGAAGACCAAAGAAAACAAACCAAAAAATAAATAAATAAAGCAAGCCACAGCCGAGATCTACAAAGTTTTGCACCAACACTTAAGCAGATCCGTTTGCAAAGTCCTAGGAAACCATTTTCAGCAGTTGTGGGGGGGGAGGCGTCGACGTCATAATCCCCGGAACGTAAACATTGTTGCCGATCGCGCTCTGAGCCCGCGGCCGGGCTAGTGGAGGGGGCACTCGGCCCGGGATGGGGGGGGCGGGGGCGGCTGCCCGAGGAGGTGTGGGGCGGGGAGGGCGCCCGGGAGGCACCGGGCGCCGTTAGCGCCCTGGCATCGCTGTTTTGTTGTTGGGTCACGAGTGCGCCTTGCACGCAGGCGCCGCCGCCGCCCGGGAGTTGTGTGCAGAGCTGACTTTTGGAGGGCTGAGTTGCAGGCGGCGGGCGCATCCCGGAGATGGCGGGGCAGGGAGGGAGGGAAGGAGGAGGGGGTGGGGAGGGAGGTGCAGATTTGCACGGCTGGTCTCAGCGGGAGGCGCGGAAATGCAAGCCGAGCTTGCTGGCTAGAAAGCCCCCGAGGCCTGGCACCCCCAAAAAAGACCCCCCACCTCAATCCCTGCCCCCATTGCCCACGGCCCCCACGGGCCACCCCTCTTCCTCTTCCTTCATCCACCCCACCCCATTACCTACGTGGCCGACCCAAATTCAAAGCGCTTTGTATATATAATTGTTTTTTTCTTTCCTGCTGCATGTCTTGCTTGGGGTGGGGGGACGATCCTCTCCAGACCCCCATATGAGGACCTGCCATATGGAGGAGGCATTTGGGGGCTCAGGAAGAAATTAGCGCAGCTCCATACCTGTACGGACTGCATAACTTTTAAACTCCCGGACTCAAAGATATGGACCCACACACACGCAGGTACAGGAAATACAGCCAGACCAGAGCCTTTTCAGACCCGAGCTGACCGGAAGACGTTGCCTTTCATTCATTCATCCTGCCCGCGTCTGTGGAGTCCTTTACTAGGCGACGAGCCCTGGAACAGAAGTTGGACAGTTTTTAAAGGTCTCTGCGCTCGCCAAGAGAAGGAAATAGATGCTCAGGAGTGAAATACGGAGAGAATCGGATCTGGCGCCTCCTAACGCAGCGGGCAAGCAGGCGAAGGGTAAGCCCTTATTGGCCGTTTATAGGAGAAAACTAGGTGGAAAGGTGCAAGGCGCTCTGGGATGGGGTGCGGGAACTTTGGGCGCCCCTTGATGAATCCTGTAGGAATTCCTGGCAGAGGTCCTGGCTCTCTCTTGCTTTCCCTCAGTATACCTGGTTGGCTGTGACCGCCCCCAGAAGTGGAATCCTAAAGGTGCCTTCCTGTAATTCCATTATGAACAACAGTCAGGTCGACTTGGATTATGGGCAAAGCTGGCCCTAAACATTCCTCCAGTCCAACTGGGCCTGCTCTTTGGGGTAACAATCAGGAGGAATTGACAACAGGGCGCAGCTCCAATAAAGAACATGGATGCTCATAGCAGACTTTGCCAAAAAAAAAATATATATATATATTTTTATTACTGCCATTAAGCCTGTAGGATAGTTGGAGCAGGTCATTTTGCAGATAGAGAAACTGAGGCTCACAGTCATGATCAGTCAGGGTGATTCCTGTGCGCCAAGCCAATATCCTCCCTAGTCAACACTCAGATGTGTGGAGAGGAAGTGGCTTCCCCATCAGAGATCGGATATGAACTGAACCATCAGCTCTGTATTGGTCACCCTAAGAGACAGCTTCCCCCTCACTCACCTTAAAGTTTCCTGTCCTGTCTTTATTCTATATTCTTTTCCACCCACCCCTAAAAACTGTTCTTTGAAGTTTGTTTTAATCCCAGTCCACTAGATGGCAAATACCAAAATTTATTTCCAAACTGAAATAGCCCAGGTTAGCTTAGTGGTAATGAGAAGGGGTCTCTGTCAAGAACCAGGGACCATCTTATTTGCTTCTCTCTCACAGAAGACCCCTCAAAAGATAATAGTCTTGTTATTCCTCATGTTACAAATGAAGAAACTTGAGTCTCAGAAAGGCAAAGCCACTCACCCAAGGCCACAAGCTTGTTAAGTGTAGTTACCAGGGCTCAAACTGGAGCCTGGTTCTGCCCTCACAGCCTTTTTGGATACTGACCACCCTCCTTGTTCCCACATAATGAAATGAACATGTTCAAAGGAGGGCGTCTGGGCTGGAGGGTCATGAAAAGGAAGTAAAGTGCAATAAGGCAAAACCAAAATAGACTGCTTGATTCTAATTCTCCTTTCCTCCCAGGGACCCTTCTCTCTCCATGTGGCCTCAGAGGGGTCCCCAAAGGCAGGTGTCAGGAAAAGATCCGCTGGCAAGCACCTCAGTGCAAAAACAGTTAAGTCCATATATCACCCCAATGGGGAGTTCCTGGCCTGTCAGAGTGGGAAGGGGTTGAGTCATCACCTAATTTAATCCCTTCCCTTTACAAACCATGAGGAAACTACAGACCAAAGAGAAGAATGGGCCAACCGGGGGGGCTTGTTCCCTCGGACTCCCCCAGAATGCCTACCCTACCGCCTGGTCCTAAGTGGTCACTCAGTAAATGTTGGGCCCTTGATGGATCACCTTCCCCAGAGATATTTGCATTTTCCCTTTATCAGTAATTGGCAGATGAAAGGCTTTGTCCTCCTGTTGAAAGAATTCCAGGCATTTGCTCAAAGTGGGGGAGGAGGTTATTTTGGGCCAAAGGGGGAAGGGCCAAGACCCTTGAGCTCCCAGTGCTGGCTAATTGTCCCAGAGGCGTGGGCAGTAGGTGAGAGAGGGGAGGGAGGATTAAGGTGCTTCTCCAAGAGAGGTACTATTTCTTGTTGGGAAAAAAAAAAACCAGGCCGGTTGTATTTGAAACTTAGTAATAATGACTTCCAGGACCCTCCTTCTCATTCTTACAAAAGACCCAGTCAAATCCTGGCCGGGTTGGCCCCATTCATTCATTTCTTCATTCATGAAAGGTTGATTGAGCAGTTCTGTGCTTTAAGACAGCGGGGGATACAGACGAACCAGCTCTGATTGTAGACATACTCCAGCCTGGACAGGGAGTGGACAGATAGCTCCCAAGGGAGTTAGGAATCCCCAAGATTTTAAAAGCTGTTAGAAACTGAAGCCGTTCTCATACTCATACATAATTATAAGAGCTCCTGATTTTTGAGTGCTTACCCGGTCTTTGAGCAAAGCCACTCAGGTTTGTTATTTCCTTGAATCTTCCCCAAAGCCCTAATGAGGGAGGGTCTATAATTCCCCACCTCTATGGCTGAGGCTCAAAGAGAGGTCAAGTTACTTGCCCAGATTTTACAGCTGTAGAATAACAGAGATAGGATCTGCACCCAGGGCTTGTAGGAATCCAGAGCTCACAGGCTTTACCGCTCACTGTGCCTCCCTGCCTGGCTCTCCCCTAGGACACGGTCATGGAAATATTCTGTGGCTGCGCTGTCCAGCAGCAGCCCCTAGCCACATGTGGCTACTGAGCACTTGAAATGTGGGTAGTGAGATTAAGGAAATGAATGTTAAATTTTATTTAATTTTAATTAAAATTTAAATAGCTGTATGTAGCTAGTGTCTGTGTTATTGGACAGTGCAACCTTACAGTGTTTTCCAGAATTTGTCTTAACTCACCTACCAGACTAGATATATCTCAGAGTCTGATTTGGCACTGTGTCTCTATAATCAGCCTTCTGGAAATATCTGTGGAATGAACGAAGGGACCCTGAGAAAATGAAGTATTGGAATGATGGGTGGGGGGAGGGGACAGGGATGTTTGCAAAGGTTTCCTCGAAGGGGCCATCTGGTGCAATGTGAATGTTTGGAGTGTTATTCCTTAAACCACTCACTCAGAGTGCCTGCCAAAAGCGTAGCACTGTGGGCACCTGGGGATACCGGTTAGATTTAAGATCGTCCCACCTGTCCAGATTTGACAAATCTACTTCTCAAGGACAGATAATTGGTGATGGGGCAGGAAGCCTTAGAAATGGGTAACCA
>NC_138381.1:75269556-75287681 GCF_054177405.1 Leptonychotes weddellii
TGGGTGGCTCAGTTGGTTAAGCGACTGCCTTCGGCTCAGGTCATGATCCTGGAGTCCCTGGATCGAGTCCCGCATCGGGCTCCCTGCTCGGCGGGGAGCCTGCTTCTGCCTCTGACCCTCCCCCCTCTCATGTGCTCTCTCTCTCTCATTCTCTCTGTCTCAAATAAATAAATAAAATCTTTAAAAAAAAAAAAGAAAAGAAATGGGTAACCACTTCCTGATATATATCCTGCTGATAGGCACAGAAACAAAGATGCAATCCATTGTAGCCCTGTTTGCAACAGAAACAGACTGAAAATGATCCAAAAGTTGGGGAACTGATTAAATAATTCTTGGACTATTTGTCTGTCCATTGAAATGTTATCAAATCATCAAGAAGAATAAGGTAGTTCTGTATATACTGATGCAGGGTGATTTCATGATATCCTTAAATTAACACAAAACAGGGGTACCTGGGTGGCTCAGTGGGTTAAGCGTCTGCCTTTGGTTCCAGTCATGATCTCGGGGTCCTGGGATTGAGCCCTGCATTGGGCTCCCTGTTCAGCAGGAGTCTGCTTCTCCTTCTGTGCCTCCTCCTGTTCATGCTTGCTTGCTCTCTCTCTCCCAAATAAATAAATAAAATCTAAAAAAAGAGAAAAAGATTAACACAAAACAGAACAAGGTGTAGAATACTTATACGAAATTGTGCTGACCACTTACATCAACCAAAGGGGACAAATTTATACCTACATTTATTCTTTTGTATGCACAAGATTTTCTTTGGAAAGATATAGAATCAAAAAATGGGGAAAAGAACCGGGAAAAGAGAGGCAAATGTATTCTTTGGTACAGGGTGACATTTTTAACACACGTATGCATTAGAGTTGCCTGGCTTGGAACCTTACAGACTTAATTTCATTTTCTAAGGTGTAGTACGTTTTGAATTTTGTACTATGTACCTGTATTACCCTACTCAAACAGGAATTTCATTTTATTCATCCTTTTTAAGACAATAAAGTTCAAAATCAGGCAAATCTAAACCAACTAAATATTGTTTAGATATATACATAAGCAGTAAGGCATAAATAAAAGCAAAAGAGTGATTAACACCAAGTGCAGAAGAGACTCCACTCAGGGGCAGGGAATGTGAACAGAGAAAGGTGCTGGTGATGTTCTGTCTCTTAATCTAGATGATGGGCACCTGAGTGTAATTCTTTAAAATGTGCTTTAAAATTTTACAAATTCTATTGTACTTATGAAATATTCCACAACTTAAAAATTGTTTTAAAATTGCTTCAGGTCTCGGGGCTCCTGGCTGGCTCTGTCGGGCATGTGACTCTTGATCTCTGGGTTATTGGAGCCCCACACTGGTGTAGAGATGACTTAAAAATAAAATCTTAAAAAAAAAAATTGCTTTAAGTCTTTCTCCCCCATCCCTGCCCACCCACCGAGTTTCTCTCCTTCACACTCCCATCCCCAGAAAACTTGTTAGCATGTCTCTTGGGTATCTATCAGAAATAGTTTATGCATTTACACACATCTATATATTTTCTATTATGATTATGTCATACAGATATACCCACTGTCCTTTCCTTTCCTTTTTCACTTAATATGATCTTGGAGATTTTTCCATATACTATCTGTAGAACTGCATCATTCTAAAATATTAGGTAAGGATGAGATAAATCTGAATGTCATGATTCAGAAAAAGTTCAAGATTGGTTAAGAAACAAAAAAAGTCAGAATAACATATATGTTGTGATCCCATTTAAGTTAAAAGAGAAGAAGAAGATCACTTCTGAGGAGGGAGAAAATTTTGAGGGGGTTATATAGAGACCATCTTATGTATTATTTGCCCTTTTAAATTTATCAGATATTTCAAGCATAAAGAAAGGCATCAAAAGTAAATATACCAAATATACCAAGGACTTGTATATTCACCTCTGAGCTTTGCCAAATCCTAGATTTTTGTCATATTTTGTATTGTAAAATTTGAAAAATATTTTGGGGAACAACAGACCATACTTTTTCTGTTAAAGTATTCTGTTTTCTTTCTTTCTTTTTTTTTTTTTTTAATTTTTTCACTAGTCCTGTGTAGATGGAAGTATCAAAGTTAGAAAGACCAGCTTACATATAGCCTGAGTGTCTGGCTTTGGGCATTTGGGGAAGACTTCGTGTCTAAAGTTCTGCATCTTCCCGTGCTAGGATCCGAAGGAAAGTTGGAAATAACAGGTGAGTTAATTAAGGGGTTAACTCCAGGAGGAGAGTCATAAAAGTTCAAAGATACTTTCAAAACTTGCATCTTTCGATTGATGGACAAGTGTATTAACCAATGGAAATCAAAAACCCAGGCATTACTTCATCATGCTAAGTTGTCATTGGCTGCCAATCCCTGAGGGCCGGACAGCAGGGCTGGCAGTTAACCCTTTCAGGGACAATTTTGCCCTCAACATTAATTTTATTTTGAAAGATGAAGTAGGAACAGATGAAAGCCTAGAAAGGTCCTCAGACCCTTCAAGCATCACCTTTGGATCTCACTCCAGCAGGTAGAGTTTCGCCCCACAAAGGAACACCCCCAGGGGAACACATTTCCTGGAGACAAAGTTTTGAACTTTTAAAATGGGGAATCAGCTGACCTTGAGGAGGAGAGGGGAGGGGAGAAGTCTGATTCACTTTTTGTGCTGTCAGAACAGAGACCAGTGTTGTGGACGATTCCATTAATCTTGCAGAGCAATCAGTCACTGAGAGGATTGAATTGCATTTCCTGCCCCAAAGATGTAGAGACCGATGACCTTTGCAGCAGCCCTCAGACCCCCAGTTCACAGCTGGAGAGAGGATGTGTCAGCATTTACTTTCGGGTCTCACCCTGCCCTTTGTTCAAAATTCAAACTCTTTGTGTTCAGGCTGCTGCAGGCCTTTTTGTCGTTGTTGATGCTGCCGATTTTTTTTTTTTTTTAACCTCCCACGTCTTGCAACTTCTGAGAATCAAACTCTCTATTTAGCAGAAGATAATATCTGGAAATACCCCCAGAGAGGGAACCAGAATAGACATGAGGGAATTTTAAGAGAGACCACTGGGCCTTTTGGCTTTCATTACTGACCCTTCCTGGGCTCCCTGAGTGCTACAGGCTGAACGGGATGGGGCCAATAGCTCTGCCAGAGTTAACAAGAATGCCTCATGTGGACGTGGCTTTATTACAAAAAAGCTTTCACCTGCATCACCTCAGGTAAAAAGGAACGGCTAGAATAAAAGCATCTACATTAAGGAACATTCTAAATTCCCAGATCTGGTGAGCTTGGACAAGGTGCCCAAACTGAGCCTCAGTTATCCCATCTGTAAAATGGGGGTGGTCATGTCAAACATCTAAGAGTTCTATGAGGATTGAAGGAGCCAGTGTTCTATAACCAGGTGGTCAGTAAATGCTGTGTCTTCGTTAAAATGAAGTCGACCTTCTGGACTTCATAACCCTCACTAGTTCTCGATCAGGGAAATATTTTCCTCCAAGGGAAAGGCTGCCCAACGTGGGTGGAATATCCCTGCTTTTCTCTCCGACATCTGTTCTCTCCCCAACAAGCCTTGGAAGTCTGACCAAGCTCAACTATTTTGAGTTCTTTGAATAAACCTGCTTTCTCTCCTCAGACCTTTGCATATGCTGATCCTTCCACCAGGAGGAGTCTGTCCTTTCAGCTCTCCTCCCATAGCTCTCACCCTCTTGGAACAAGCTTCGATGTCTTTTCTTTCCTGCCCCCCCTCATAATGCTTATCACATTATCTTATTGTTGCCTATGCTCTCAGCTGACTGGGAGCCCTGGTAGGGTAGGGACCCTGTGTGCTTCATGGATGTATCTCCTACCTATAGCACAGGGCCAGCACCCAGTTTAAAAGTACATGTCTAATGGTACCTGGCTGGCTCAGTGGGTAGAGTGAGTGACGCTTGATCTCAGGGTGGGGAGTTCAAGCCCTACATTGGGTGTGGAGCCTACTTTAAAAAAAAAAAAAAAGTACCTGTCTAATGAAAGTCCTGCATCCCTACTGTGCCTCCCTTAATCCCCAAATTCCTCACCCTTCCAGAGATCTAGGAGTAACAGTACTGAGATTTTTCTCTTTTCCTAGCTAGCCATTATAACATCCTCTGCAGATGGAATCAGTGGCTTTTTAAACCTTGAAATGACCTTCATTAATTCACCAATTGCTTATTGAGTACCTCCTAGATTCATACACAGCCCATCCTTTGTAGGAAAGCCTCCTCTTCATCCCATAGCATCTGTTCATGGCAGAGAGCAGGCATTTCTCCCTGGTGAGGCCAGGATGTTCTGAAGCTGCATGGACGGTTGGCCCTCACCCCAGCCCAAGGAGAGAAATCTTGAGACCACCCCTTGCAAACTGAGAGCAGGTGAGTTTGCCCAGTTTACCCTAGCACAAAACTGTTTCTCATTCAGGGGGCACCTGGGTGGCTCAGTCGTTAAGTGTCTGCCTTCAGCTCAGGTCATCATCCCAGGGTCCTGGGATCAAGCCCAGAGCTCTCCATCAGGCTCCCTGCTCAGCGGGAAGCCTGCTTCTCCCACTACCACTCCCCCTGCTTATGTTCCCTCTCTCGCTGTGTCTCACTGTCAAATAAATAAATAAAATATTTTTTAAAAAAAACCTCTTTCTCATTCAGAATACTTCTCGCAATTATAACAAAATACTTAAGTGTTAGCAGTCTATTGTCTGGCTCTATTTTTTTTGTTTGTTTTGTTTTGTTTTTTTAAAGATTTTATTTATTTAGGGGCACCTGGGTGGCTCAGTTGGTTAAGCGGCTGCCTTCGGCTCAGGTCATGATCCTGGAGTCCCGGGATCGAGTCCCACATCGGGCTCCCTGCTCGGCGGGGAGTCTGCTTCTCCCTCTGACCCTCCTCCCTCTCATTCTCTCTGTCTCAAATAAATAAATAAAATCTTTAAAAAAAAAAAAGATTTTATTTATTTATTTGACAGAGAGAGAGAGCACAAGTAGAGAGAGTGGCAGGCAGATGGAGAAGGAGAAGCAGGCTCTCCGCTGAGCAGGGAGCCGGATGTGGGGCTCTATCCCAAGACCCCAGGATCACAACCTGAGCCGAAGGCAGCCGCTTAAGGGACCCAGGCGCCCCTGTCTGGCTCTCTCTTTAAAAGGAAAAGTCCCTGGGGCACCTGGCTAGCTCAGTCAGTAGAGCATAGGACTCTTAATCTCAGGGTCGTGAGTTCAAGCCCCACTTTGGGCTTAGAGATTACTTAAAAAACATTTTTTTTTTAATTAAAGAAATAAAAGGAAAAGTCCCTGAGGAGACTGACTTTGGTCTTATTCACTGCTTATCCTCAGCCCCTAGGGCCTGGCTCATAAAATATACTCAGTCTCTCGAATGAATGAATGAATTTGTCGAATGAATGAAAGTGTACCTCTTTGAAGAAGATGGAAAGATTCTAAGAGGCCCTCTTAAAGTGCAACAGACAATGTGATGTACCTGGGGTAGGTGGTGCTCTACGCCCTTCTAACTCCAAAGCCCAGGCTCTCCCCTACTCTTTTTCCAGACTGCGTCACCGGTCCACAAGATTTGCCGGGCAGAAACTGAGTCGCGGGGGCGGGGAGCGGGGGTCACCTGGGGGGAAGGAGCCAGCTGTCATGGCCTGCAGCTGAGGCCTGCAAACGCAGACCCCCTTGTCTGGGAGGCCGTTTTTTGCCTGTGAGCTTGGCTTCCCCAGGGCAAGGCAGGAGCTTATCACTGGTCACTAGCCACTTGCTCTCCCAGCTTAATGGCCTGGAGTCCGGAGACCCAGGGCGGGAGGGGGCGGGGCACAGAGCGGGCTGTGGGGGCAGGGCAGGGGCTGGTAGGCCTCTGAGTCAACAGCAGCCCCAGAATGACCTAGCCTGCCTTAGACTTCTGCTCCCGAACTCGGGAATCCATTCGTCAGCCTGAGCCTTGACCGCCGGCTCTGCATCCTCATCTCCCACAGGGGATCATGCTTAATGTCTGCCCTGGGCATGGCAAGGACACTTCAGTATAATTTTGTGAATTCTCCACTCACCTGGGTCAACTTACCCGTCTGCCCGACCTTAAACTGATACAAGAAAGTTGGATGCTCCTTTTGTTTACCACAATCCTAGGCACTCAGTAGGCGTACAGCAAAGAATGGGATCCTCAGCCCTTCCGGAGTCCTGACTTCTCAGCCTATGAGCTGTGTGCCTGTGGGTAAGTGACTTCACCAAGTGAATCTCAGTATCATTTCTACGATGGGGAAATAATAGATGTTTGGGAGAATGAAATGAGACCAGAGAAACCCCAGTCATTACGCGCCATAGTTCCCTTTTCTGCTTTCATTTTCTCTGTAGCACTGGTCACCATCTATCATATATTTTACTTATTTGTTGTTGTTCTTCTCCTCCCACTAAGATGACAACTCCACAAAGCAGCAATTTTAATCTTTTTTGTCCACCTCTGTAACCCCACACATGTCAAATAGTGCTTGGCCCACTTGATTCTCAATAAATATTGAATAAATGAATGGATGGATATAAAGTGATTAGTGCTCAATAAGTGCCCCATAATGGTAGATATTGCTAATTTATTATTGTGATTAAGCACTCCATCTCGGGAGTCCAACTGAAAGTGTAATTGGGGCAGGAGAAATTTAGCATCATGGTAGGATGTTGACGCTCTGGCTGAGAAATCCTGTCGGCACCATTTACTAACTGTGATCTTGAACCAGTGACTTCACTTTTCTTTTTTTTTTTTTTTAATGTTTTATTTATTTATTCATGAAAGTCAGAGAGAGAGAGAGAGAGAGGCAGAGGGAGAGGGAGAAGCAGGCTTCCCGCCGAGCAGGGAGCCCGATGCGGGACTCGATCCCAGGACCCTGGGATCATGACCTGAGCCGAAGGCAGACGCTTAACCATCTGAGCCACCCAGGCGCCCCTGACTTCACTTTTCTAAGGCTGTTTCCTCACCTGTAAGATGGAAGTAATAATACTGCCTCCCTGGTAGGATGTGAAGGTAGGATAAGATGGTAGCTGTAAAGCATTTAGTAGAGCGCCTGGCACATAATAAATGCTCAATAAACAGTGATCATCATTACTCATTATAGTAGTACTCACACTAGAGGTGACATCTAAGTCAATTAAACCATTGCTAAGCACTCAAATATGTCCGGGTCCAGCAGGCTCAATAAATGTTTATTGACCTCCCTCTGTGAGCTCCTCAAGGAAAGAGATTGTGTTTACATTGTCATGATTTTGGCCTGCAGTAGATATACTGAGATATGCTGGAAAAATCACATTCTGGATTCAAATATGAATGAGAACATAGAATAGCTACGAGAATAATAATGCCAGTGGCCTACTATGTACCAGGCACAGTGTTGTTAGATGCTGGAGATCAGGCAATAAGCTTAAGCCAACGGGGTGGCTCCTCCTTTCAGGCTAGTGAAACTTAGCAGAGTTGACCAACTTTGTGCCGATAGTTGCAAGGAACCTTGCAATTAATAAGTGTATCACAACAGAGAGGTATACGGGGCTCTGGGGTATATAATGTGGGCATGGAGAGGATGGGGTTGACCCGGTCTGGTCTTGAGGAGGAAGTCAGGGAGCGGCTCTCAGCACAGAGCTGAGCACTGCGGAAAGAAGAGGTCTTAGCTAGGCTGAGGGTGGGGGAAGTGTTCTCAGCAGAAAAAATAGCAGATGCAAAGGTCCCGTGATGGGGGAGCATATGTGCTAAAGGAACTGAAAGAAGGTCTGAGTGACCCCAGTACAGTGAGCTGAGGGCAGGGGGCAGGAGAGAAATAAAGTGGGAAAGTAAGTCGGCACTTTGGAAATTAAGTGGGCAATATATGGTAAAGCTGAAGGAGTGTTCGACCTAGGCTCCAGCAGTTCCAGTTCTAGGAACATTCTAGAGAAACAGCCACGAGTGCACTGGGAGGCATGAACAAGCATGTCAGCCCTCCCTGCATTGTATGCAGTCTCAAAAAACGTGAAACAACCCAACTATTCATCAACAGGAGAATGGAAAAATTGCAGAATATGTTTTCCTTGGGTTCCTCAGCAAACAGTCTGAATCAAAAGCTACCACAGTACTGGGACGCCTGGTTAAGTATCTGCCTTTAGCTCAGGTCATGATCTCGGGGTCCTGGGATGGAGCCCCACCTAGGGCTCCCTGCTCAGAGTCTGCTTCTCCCTCTCCCTCTGCTCACTTGAGGGCTCGCTCCCTCTGTCTCTCTCAAATAAATAAAAATAAGACTTAAAAAAAATAATAAAAAATAGGGCAACCCTGTCGGGACCCTTCTCACTCTCAATAGCTTTTTCTGTATCTTCACTTAAACTTCTGTTGCTTTACTCACTCTCTGTTGTCCAAGAGATTTATTCTTCAACTCCATGAGACAAGAACCTAGCTCTACCACTTCATTTTGGTGCCGAAACCTGGGATCACTTCCACCAAAGGGTGAGTAAAAGCAGCTCTTTTCTTTCCTGGGAGACGTCTCTCCCTTAGATGACCTCTTCTCATAAACAGCAAAACTGGGCACCTGTTGGCCAAAGGCGAATAGCGCGGCCGCCGGTCTTAAGTCTCAGGTGACAGGCTTCTGGACAAAGGTTTGGTCAATCCCCCTTCCTCGAAAGAAGGGAATGTTGGCCTAACCCTACCCAATTCTGCTTTCTGTTCATTGGCTTTTCTTAAATGGCTTTCTCCTATCTCAGGGACTTTGCCTACAGTAGGGCCCTTCCCATCTCCAATGGTTCACTATTTAAGTTCCCTGGTTAGCTTTCTATAAAAGACCAACCCTGGGCGCCTGGGTGGCTCAGTTGGTTGGGCGACTGCCTTCGGCTCAGGTCATGGTCCCGGGGTCCTGGGATCGAGTCCCGCATCGGGCTCCCTGCTCTGCGGGGAGCCTGCTTCTCCCTCTCCCACTCCCACTCCCCCTGCTTGTGTTCCCTCTCTCGCTGTGTCTCTCTCTGTCAAATAAATAAATAAAATCTTTAAAAAAAAAAAGACCAACCCTACATGTCATCGTTGGCAACTCTGTCGGGACCCCTCTTACTCTTGAGAGCTTTTTCTGTATCTTCACTTAATAAACTTCTATCGCTTTACCCACACACGCAAAATAATAATAATAATTAAAATTTTTAAAATAAAAAATATAGAAATATGGAAATCTTCACAAGTTTACATGTCGTCCTTATGCAGGGACCATGCTAATCTTCTCTGAATTGTCTCAATTTCAGTATATGTACTGCTGAAATGAGCAGGTTTTTTATAATTGCAGCAAATACATATAGCATAGGATTTAACATTTAAATAATTTCTTAAAAGATTTTATTTATTTATTCATTTTGGAGAGGGAGAGCACGTATGCATGGGCGGGGGGGGGTGCGGCGCGGCTGATGGAGAGGGAGAGAATCTTAAGCAGGCTTTATGCCCAGCGCAGAGCCCAATGCAGGGTTCAGTCTCACCACCCTGAAATCATGACCTGAGCCAAAATCAAGAGTTGGATGGATGCTTAACCCTCTGAGTCACCCAGGTCCCCTAGGGATTTTTTTTTTTTTTTAAGATTTTATTGATTGAGGGGCACCTGGGTGGCTCAGTCGTTAAGCATCTGCCTTCAGCTCAGATCATGGTCCCAGGGTCCTGGGATCGAGCCCCGCATCGGGCTCCTTGCTCCGTGGGAAGCCTGCTTCTCCCTTTCCCACTCCCCCTGCTTGTGTTCCTTCTCTCGCTCTCTCTCTGTCAAATCAATCAAATTTTATTTATTGATTTGACAGAGAAAGAGAGCACAAGTAGGCAGAGCGTGAGAGAGAAGCAGACTCCCCATTGAGCAGAGAGCCCGACGTGAGACTCGATCCCAGGACCCCAGTATCATGACCTGAGCCAAAGGCAGACGTTTAACCGACTCAGCTACCGAGGCACCCCTAAAGATTTTATTTTTAAGTAGTCTCTACCCCCCGCATGGGGCTCGAACCACAACCCCGAGGTCAAGAGTCTCACGATCTACTGACCAAGCCAGCCAGGTGCCCCCATTTAGATCTTTTTTTTTTTAAAGATTGATTGATTGATTGATTGATTTGACAGAGACAGAGAGAGCAGGAACACAAGCAGGGGGAGTGGGAGAGGGAGAAGCAGGCCTCCCGCCGAGCAGGGAGCCCGATGTGGGACTCGATCCCAGGACCCTGGGATCATGACCTGAGCCGAAGGCAGACGCTTAACGACTGAGCCACGCAGGTGCCCCCATTTAGATCATTTTTAAGGGTATGGTTCAGTGGCATTAGGTGCATTCACATTCACGTTGTTATGCAACCATCACCACCATCCAACTCTAGAACTTTTCCTTCATCCCAGTCTTTGTTAGCTTGGGCTACTAGAACAAAATACATATGCAGGGTGGCTTAAACATCAGGCATTTATTTATTACGCTTCTGGAGGCCGGGATGTTCAAGGTCAAGGTGCCGGCAGATTTGGTGTCCAGTGAGGGCCCTCTTCCTCATGGATGGTCATCTCCTCACTGTAACCTCACATGAGGGATGGGAGCTCTCTAGGGTCTATTTTGTAAGGGCACTAATCCCATCAAGAGGGTCCCACTCTCCTGACCTCTAATGGTTTTTTGTTTTTGTTTTTGTTTTTAATTTGAGAGAGAGAGAGAACGAGACAGGGAGGGGCAGAGGGAGAAGCAGACCCCCTGCTGAGCAGGGAGCCCAATGTGGGGCTTGATCTCGGGACTCCAGGATCATGACCTGAGCCGAAGGCAGATGCTTAACTGACTGAACCACCCAGGTGCCCCTCCTGACCTCTAATGTAAACCTAATCACCTCCCAAGGGTCCCACCTCCAACCACCATTACACTGGGAGTTAAGGCTTCAACATGAGTTTTGGGGAAACATATCCAGCCTATAACAATCCCAGACAGAAACCCTGCACCTAATGAGTAAACAACTCCTCCGAATTCCCTCTCCGTCTGACCCCTGGCATCCACTATTCTATTTTCTGTCTCCATGAATATGCTACTCCAGGAATTTCATATAAGTGGAATAATACCATATTTGTCCTTTTGTGTCTGGCCTCTTTCGCTTTACATAATGTTTTCAGTGTTCTTTCATAGTATAGCATGGGTCAGAATTTCCTTCCTTTTTAAGGCTAAATAATAATCTATAGTATATATAGCACATTTTGTTTTTCCATTCATCTGCTGATTTGGGTTGTTTCTACCTTTTGGCTATTGTGAATAAAGCTGCTATAGAAGCGGTGTAGTTTTGTTTCTTAAGTCGATCATGATAATAATATATAATTATTTTTAAACCATATATATGTTTATTTCCTATTTTTAAAGCTTAGAACTGCATAATATTCTTTATTATTAAACTTGCTCACAGTGGCACTATATTACTTTGCATGACAGCAACTTCAAATGTGATTTAAAGACTCACTTTTACTACGACAATGTATTTGCCATTTCTCACCAAAATAATTGGTACATTATTAAAGTTATGTTTGTAAATGCTCTAAACAAACTGATTTTTTTTTTTAAAGATTTTATTTATTTATTCATGAGAGAGAGAGAGAGGCAGAGGGAGAAGCAGGCTCCCAAGGAGCAGGGAGCCCAATGCGGGACTCGATCCCAGGACCCTGAGATCATGACTTGAGCCGAAGGCAGACGCTTAACCATCTGAGCCACCCAGGCGCCCTAAACAAACTGATTATTAAATATAAGACACAAATAGGGGTATGTGGGTAGCTCAGTTGGTTGAGCATCCAACTCTTGGTTTCTGCTTGGGTCATGATCTTGGGATCATGAGATTGAGCCCCACGTTGGGGGTAAAGATTTTTTTTTTTTTTAAAGATTTTATTTATTTGACAGAGAGAGACACAGCGAGAGAGGGAACACAAGCAGGGGGAGTGGGAGAGGGAGAAGCAGGCTTCCCACGGAGCAGGGAGCCCGATGCGGGGCTCGATCCCAGGACTCTGGGATCATGACCTGAGCCGAAAGCAGACGCTTAACGACTGAGCCACCCAGGCGCCCGGGGATAAAGATTATTTAAAAAAAGGGAGAGAAACATGGTAGTGATGGTTGCATAACAGTGTGAATGTACTTAATGCCCTAGAACTATACACTTTACAATAGTTAAAAGGCCGGGGGCGGGGGCGGGGGGGCGCTGATTGGCTCAGTCATTAGAACGTGCAACTCTGGATCGTCACGTCAGTTCAATCCCCACGTTTGGCATGCAATCTACTTAAAAACTAAAATAATAAAGGGGCACCTGGTTGCTCAGTCGGTTAAGCATCTGACTCTTGATTTTAGCTTGGGTCATGATCTCAGGGTTGTGGAATCAAGCCCTGCATTGGGCTCACGCCGGGTGTGGAGCCTGCTTGAGATTCTTTCTCTCCCTCTCTCTCTGCCCCTTCCCCCTTCCCTCTCTAATAAATAAATAAATGAATAAATAAATAAATAGAATAATAAAATAAAATAATAAATAAAATAATTAAAATTGTAATTTTATGTTGTATGCATTTTAAAACAAAAAAGAAGGGAAGGAAGGAGGGAAGGAAAGTGTCAGATCAGGCAAAGCCTCCTGACTGTGGTGAGCTTTGGAGTCTTTAACAATTTCTACGCATTGCCTGAATTTTTACAATAGATTCCATAGAAGTCTAGTCAGAGAGCTATACCAAGGGAGGAGGACCAAATCCTTCATGTAAAGCTGGAAAAGTCAAGCCAAATGGAGGGCGGACAGCCTGTCGGAGGCTCCCAGCTCCTAGCTCCTGGCCAGCAGCACGAGGGTTGGAGCCCAGCTGTTGCCCTCTTGCCTGGCATATGAATGAAGGAACAACTGTCGGTGGGGGAAACCGCAGTAATCAGGTAATAGGCACTGACTGAGCATGTGCTGCTGGCCAGGTCCTTCCCAGGTGCCCAGGGCATGGAGAGGCAGGTGAGTGAGGGGTGAGTCTACCTGACCTTCAGAGAGCTGGTTCCCAGGTAAGAAGATAAGACTCTGAGAAAGGTATCTGCCAGTACAAGGTGATAAGGGGCCCCTCTGCACTCTGAACACACCCACATTATTGCCTTATCTTTGTGTGTTAGAGTTATTTATTTACAGGCCATTTTAGCAGGAAGACTAGGGGCTCCTTGAGGACATTCATTGATTCCGGCATTTATTGAACTGCTGTGTACCCAGGCACTGATTTGAGACAACTGGTATACAGTAGATGTTTGATAAATGTACACTGCCTAGCATTCAGTAGACACTTAGTAAATGCTCTTTGACTTGAATAAATAATGCATGAATAAATAATTTGCACCGGGCCCGGCACACAGGAAGGACTCATTAAACGTTGTACCCCCCGCTGCCTGTCTGACCTACCTCCATCCTGAGCCTGAATCCTGGACACTAAAGCCCAGAGACCAAATGGATGTCCGGACCATCATCCATCCATTCATCCATTCAACAAGCATTTATCAAGGATCTACTGCTCACCAGTCACTGGGGATATAGCTGTGAACAAGAAAAGGAAGCGTTTTTCTCTCATTTGCTCACTTTCTGATGGGGGACGAAGACAGGAAATAAGTTAATAAATAATTTTTTTTTTTTTATTTGACCGAGCGAGATACACAGCGAGAGAGAGAACACAAGCAGGGGCAGTGGGAGAGGGAGAAGCAGGCCTCCCGCATAGCAGGAAGCCCGATGATGCGGGGCTCGATCCCTCAGGACCCTGGGATCATGACCCGAGCCGAAGGCAGACGCTTAACGACTGAGCCACCCAGGTGCCACCAATAAATAAATTTTTAAAAGATAAATTAGGGGCACCTGGGTGGCTCAGTCGTTAAGGGTCTGCCTTTGGCTCGGGTCATGATCCCAGGGTCCTGGGATTGAGCCCCGCATCATCGGGCTCCCCACTCTGCAGGAAGTCTGCTTTTCCCTCTCCCACTCCCCCTGCTTGTGTTCCTTCTCTCGCTGTCTCTCTCTCTGTCAAATAAATAAATAAAATCTTTAAAAAAAAATGAAAGATAAATAATAAATAAACAGGTAATAATAAGTAAACTCAGGTGACATTAAGTAAACCCAGGTGATATGAGAGACTGCAGGAAGGAGTGGGTGAGACAGGTTAATCAGGCAAAGAACTCTCTGAGAAGGTGACACTGGAGCTGACGTCTGAAAGGGACAAAGCAGCCAGCCCTGTGAAGATCTGGGGGAAGAGCATTTAGGCAGAGGGCACAGCATGTGCAGAGAAGACTTGTGGCAAGAATGGAGTTGGCCTGTAGAAAGAACTGTGAGAAGCAAGTGAGCCAAAGGGAGGGCGGGAAAATAAGAAGGGGCTAGATTAGATAAGGCCTTCCCATGAAGGGTAAGGAGCCTGGGTTTTAATTCTTTTTTTTATTTTTATTTTTTAAAGATTTTATTTATTTATTTGAGAGAGAGAGAATGAGAGACAGAGAGCATGAGAGGGAGGAGGGTCAGAGGGAGAAGCAGACTCCCCGCCGAGCAGGGAGCCCGATGCAGGACTCCATCCCGGGACTCCAGGATCATGACCTGAGCCGAAGGCAGTCGCTTACTGGGTTTTAATTCTAACTCTAATGCACAGCCATCGGAGGGCTTTAAGCAGGGTGGTAGCCTGAATAATGAACCTCCAAAGATGTCCACATCCTAATCCCTGGAAATTTGTGACTATGTTACTGCATGAGGCAGAAGGGGCTGTGCAGATGTGATCAAGTGTGGGGTCTGGAGATGGGGAGATTATCCCAGATGATCCAGATGGACCCAGTGTAAACACAGGAGTCCTGATTAGAGGCAGCCAGGAGGGTCAGAGAGAAAAGGAGATGTGGCGACAGAAGAGATTGGACAAATGCGCTTTGAAGAAGGAGGAAGGGGCCACAAGCCAAGGAATCCAGGCAGCCACTAGACGCTGGAAAAGGCAGGGAAATGCATTTCCCCTCAGAGCTTCCAGAAGGAGCCAGCCCTGCCAGCACCTTCGTCTTAGCCCCTTCCGATTCCCATTTTGCACTTCTGATCTCCAGAACTGTGAGAGGGTAAATTGGTATGGTTTTAAGCCACGGAATTTGTGGTAACGTGTTCAGCAGCAATAGGAATCTAACCAGACAAGTGGACAGGATCAGATTTGTTTTAGAAAGATTTTTCTGGTTGCCGTTACAGAATGGCTTTGGGAGGATCAAGAGTAGAAGCAGGGACACCAGGCAGCAGGTTACTGCAGATTTCTGAGCCCGGGATGGTGAGGGCCTGGGAAAGATAAAAGGGATACCCCTGGACAGGAGAGCTCAAGTTTTAAGATGTGAAGGGCTATGGTCCACTGGGTTTTCTGATGGATTAGATGTGGTGTGGGAAGGGCACGGTGAAGGAAAGCAAGGACTCATCACACCCCCCAACTTCCCCACTCTCCCCGGGGCTTCCCAGAACCACATTGCACTTGACAGGCTGTTCCTGGGATGCTGGGCATTTTTACATGATTAGGCTGGAACACTTCTCTGAGAAATGAATGCCTTCAGTCTAAAAGGCTTTTACAAGCCAGGGCAGGGGATTAAAGGCGGTCAGGCTGAGGAGAAATCCCAGGGTCAGGAGACAGCTGAGCAATGGAGACTTTTAATCTAAACCTCAAACATTTTTATTTTCCACTCCCTGAACCCCGGGTGTCACTTTAAATACATGTTTGGCAACATCGGCTGTTCTATTTTTCTTTTTAATTATACAAAGAGAGATCCTGGAGATGGCTCAGCCCCTGGCTGGGGGAGGCCAGGAAGATTTGGCAGCAGCTGGAGGCAGAAACATCAGCTAACAGTCAAGAGGATTTGAAATCCTTTTGAAGGAGTATGGAGACCAAACTCCCAACTCCCCTGAACTCGGTGTGGTTAGCCCTGACTCAGGGTTTCTAAAAGGAGACTGACAGAGTCACCAGCTTAGAATGGAGAGGGGACAGATGGGCACGTGTCTGAGATAAAAATATCACCAGCACCAGGACTGCTCCTATACCTTGAATTTATTCCCAGGCCTCTGTCCTCTTCCCTCCTTCCATCCTCTGAGCAGAAAACGGCTAGCCAGTTTGTTCTTCACATTTACAGGGTACTCCCTACTGTGTGCCAGGCACTGGGCTCAACTGTTAACACGTGTTATCTTATTGTATGCACTCAACTAGTCTGTGCATAGATATTACCATTATCCCCACTTTCTAGACGAGGAATCGGGCTCGTGGAGATGAAACGTAAGCCCCACTCCCTGGTGCTGAGCCTGGGCCTGTCTGCCCTCAACTCCATTCCTGGCCCTTCTGCTTTGCCAACACCAGCAAGCTGCCAAATCAACTGGCTTCCTGCACAGATTGGCTAGCGGGAGGCAGTGAGAGGAGCCTGGTGGGTGGGAGGAAGGGAGAAGCCAGGGTATTTCTCCCTCTCCATGGGCCTCAGGTACTATTTCCAACAGCAGCTTCATTCCCTTGTGTCTCCTTTCCCACTGTCTATGAAGCCATTCCTTGTATAATAGATTCCCCTACTCCAGGGTCTGTTTTTCCCTATTGGATTCTCACTGATACTCCGCCTTTCATCAATACTCACAGATCAGCCAATTCATTAGATTTGCAATGAGACAACCCCCTCTCATCGAGAATAGCACATCCCACAAGAGGGAAAATAGTAACCACAGTTTACTGAGCATCATGCTAAGTGCCAGACAAACGGTCTTTCGTGGAACAACCCTTTCTGCCAAGTCCCATTGCTAGTCCCATTTGACAGACGGGACTCCGAGAAGTTGGGTTGCTTCCCCAAAGTGGCACAGTCATAAACTGAGGAAGCTGGGGTTCAGATCCAGGTGTCCCTAGAGTTAACCTCTGTTGACATCTTGAGCACACTTGCAGCCCCCTGACAAACCCATCCGATCTCAACGACCTTGGCTGACTAGAGACCTCACCTCAGTTCAACTCCAGGGTACTTATGTTAGGTTCCTAGGCTGCTATAACAAAGTACTGTGTCCCGGATGACTGAGAACAACAGAAATGCGTTGTCTCCCAGTTCTCAGGGCCGGAAATCGGAAATTGAGGTGTCAGAAGGGCATGTACCCTCTGAAGGCTCTATGGAAGGTTCTGTTCCAGGCTTCTCTCCTACCTTCTGGTAACCTCAGGCATTCCTTGATTTACGATGGCCATCTCCTCCCTGCATCTCTCCACATCATCTTCCCCCCTTCTGTGTGGGTCCTAATTTGCCCATTTTATAAGGACACCAGTCATATTGGATTAGGACCTCATTTTAACTTGATTACCTCTAAAAACCCTATCTCCAAATAAGGTCACATTCTGTGGTAGTGGGAGTTAGGACTGCAACATATCTTTCTTTCTCTTTCTTTTTTTTTTTTTGGCAACATATCTTTTTGCAGGGACATAATTCAACTCATACCAGTCCTCCCTGATCTCAGGTGCTCAGTCTCTGGAGTGTGGCCTGGTTGGTCTTGCTTTGCTAACAAAGGTTGTTAGATCACCCAAGAAGATGTTTAATCCTGCTGATACCCTGCCCAAAGAGATGTAATGAGTCCCAAATCACGTATGCATTTACAAAATTTATCCCATTTTACTCCAAAATATATTGAGAGATATAAATCACCCTGTGTAGCCACACCAGTTTTGAAAAAGGAGAACAAAGCTGAAAGACTTAATTTACTTGACTTCAAAATTTATTTTATTTGGACATCTGAGTGGCTTAATCAGGTAAGCATCCCACTCTTTTTTTTTTTTTTTTTTAAGATTTATTTATTTGAGGGGCGCCTGGGTGGCTCAGTCGTTAAGCGTCTGCCTTCGGCTCAGGTCATGATCCCAGAGTCCTGGGATCGAGCCCCGCATCGGGCTCCCCGCTCTGCGGGAAGCCTGCTTCTCCCTCTCCCACTCCCCCTGCTTGTGTTCCCTCTCTTGCTGTGTCTCTCTCTGTCAAATAAATAAATAAAATCTTTAAAAAAAAAAAGATTTATTTATTTGAGGGGCACCTGGGTGGCTCAGATGGTTAAGCGTCTGCCTTTGGCTCAGGTCATGATCCCAGGGTGCTGGAATCGAGCCCCAAATGGGGCTCCCTGCTCAGTGGGGAGTCGGCTTCCCCACTGAGCAGGGAGTCTGACATGCGGCTGGATCCCAGGATCCTGAGATCATGACCTGAGCAGAAACCAAGGGTCGGGGAGGCT
>NC_138381.1:75288181-75352717 GCF_054177405.1 Leptonychotes weddellii
TGTTTTTTTTTTTTTTAAAGATTTTATTTATTTATTTGACAGAGACATAGCGAGAGAGGGAACACAAGCAGGGGGAGTAGGAGAGGAAGAAGCAGGCTTCCCCGCGGAGCAGGGAGCCCGATGTGGGGCTCGATCCCAGGGTCCTGGGATCAGGACCTGAGCCGAAGGCAGACGCTTAACGACTGAGCCACCCAGGCGCCCCTGGAGGTGTTTTTTATTTTTTAAGATTTTTTTTTTTAATTTATTTGACAGAGAAAGACACAGCAAGAGAGGGATCACAAGCAGGGGGAGTGGGAGAGGGAGAAGCAGGCTCCTGGCTGAGCAGGGAGCCCGATGCAGGACTCGATCCCAGCACCCTGGGATCATGACCTGAGCTGAAGGCAGACGCTTGACAACTGAGCCACCCAGGCGCCCTGGAGGTGGTTTTTGAACACAGTTGGTTAAGTAGGAGGAGTGATAAGAAAAGGCCATCCAAGAAACAAGCCCAGTGAGGGGAGATTTCAAATTCCAATTTTCCTAGTGTTCATGAAAACTTCCAGAATGGCCTCAGAGGAATCTCTGAGACTTTGGGGAGGAAGGGGCCTTCAGGTTTATCCCATAATGTGGGGGAGTGGAGGGGCGCTCTCTAGTGGTGACAAGAGTTAAATTTCACCATCACTGACCTGGAATGCCTCCTGCTTGTGATTTGACTGGGCTAATTATGAGCTTCCCTCATCCCCGTCTCTCCCACACTTATTCATTCAACAGATGCTTACTGAACGCTGCCTATGTGCCAAGAGCTATTCTAGATACTGGCAGAGTTTTGAAACCGACAGTAAATGTCCCTGCCCCCCTGGAGCTCACATCCTAAGGGACAGTCTTAAGGCTAGGACTCTAACCCCACCTCACCTCTGCCCTTCACTATTCCCCAGCTAAATCGCCATCCTAATGCTCCAGCAGCCAGATATTGCTCTTCAGGGTCTCTGCACTTACTGTTCCCTTCCCCGGGAAGGCAGGTTCCTGGCTCTTTGCATCGCTGGTTCAGGTCTCATCTCAAATGTGACCAAGTCAGAAAAGTGTAAACTTACTTATTTATTACCTATTGTCCCCACTAAAATATAAGAGTCCATGAAGTTTACCACTTTCCCGGAATCCCTTAGCCTCGCACTTAATAGATGCTCAGTAAACACTTGCTGAATGGGTTTGAGCATTCATTCATTCAAAAAAATACTGGGTGCAAGCCGGACTATTACACAGCAGACGCTGATGAACCATTAAGTGAACAAATTGAGCAAAACAGACCAAAAAAAATCCCTGCCCAGAGCATTCTAAAATTAAAATTACAACCCCCACGGGGCGCCTGGGTGGCCCAGGAGATCAGGCATCTGGCTCTTGGTTTCCATAGGGTGGTGAACTCAGGGTCGTGAGATCATGTCCCCTGTCAGCTTCCATGCTCAGCTCAGCTGAGTCCCCTTGGGACGCTCTCCCTCTGCCCCTCCCCCCCCACGCTCGCGCTCTCTCAAATAAATAATCTTTACAAATTGCAACCCCTGCACTACTCACCCCCTTTACCCTGCTTTATTTGTTCTATACATTTATCACCTAGACTATTATAATTTACTCCTGGTGTTTGTGTGTCTCCCCTCTCGAATGTAAGCTCCACGAAGGCAGGGGATTTTGTCCTGGGCATCCTGATCACCACGCCCCCCTCAGCGATCAGAACAGCGTTGGCATCAGGTAGTTGCTCAGAAAGTACAGACTGAACGAACTCTATCTCAGCCTGCTTTTTCCCCCCACACCTTGAGCCACATAGCTCCAAGGGGGAATGGGCCTCAGGAGGCACCAAGAGGTGACCTCAGGCAGCCCAACTAAGGAGTCCGAGCTCCGGGCGCAGGGCCATCGGAGCAGCTGAGGAGATGGGAAGCCCGGGCAGCAACAGCGCCGCGAGGCCCCAAAGGCCTAGAGAGCTTTCAGGAAGAGGCGCGAGCGTTCACAGAGCGTCGCCAGAGACGGTGGGCGGTGCCGTCCGAGGATATGAGTCACATGACTCGCTCCTGCACCGCCCACCTCTTCGTGGGCGGGGTGTCAGGAATGGGCCGGGGGCGCATGCTAATCAACCCGAGGCGGCGGCCAATCGTAGCGCGCGCCGAGGCCGGGCCAGGGATCTTGGACGCTGGCTAGCGCGCAGGCTCGCATCGGGGCGGCCCCGGGCTTTTGCAAGCGGTGCGGCGGGCCTGCGAGCTGGTGCAGCAGCCGCTTCGTCGACCTCCTTATCGTTGTCGGCGGCCGGCCGGGTCAGGCCCGGCCCGCGCGGGGGGCAGGCGGCGGCTGCCTCAGGCGGAGGCGGAGGTGCGGCGGAGGGTGGGGGCCGCTGCCTTCGCAGGAGCCCGGGCCGGCCCGCGCCTTTGCACCGTGCTCCATGCATCCGGAGCCCGCCCCGCCCCCGAACAGCAACAGCCCCGAGCTTCCCCTCAGCGGCGGCAGCACCACCAGCGGCAGCCGCCGGAGCCGCCGCCGCAGCGGGGACGGAGAGCCCCCGGGGTCGCCGCCGCCGCCAGCCGCCGTCACCTACCCGGACTGGATCGGTCAGAGTTACTCCGAGGTGATGAGCCTCAACGAGCACTCGATGCAGGCGCTGTCCTGGCGCAAGCTCTACTTGAGCCGCGCCAAGCTCAAAGCCTCCAGCCGGACCTCTGCTCTGCTCTCCGGCTTCGCCATGGTGAGCTCGGCCGCCCTACCCTGCCCCCTCTCCTGTCCTGGACGCTCCCGCCCGCAGCCCCGACGGGGCCCACAGGGAGCAGGCCAGGCGGGCCGGGCGGGCTGGGGGTGCGGGGAAGATCTGGGAGAAAGGTGTCGTGGACGCTGAAGGGGGCCAGAGGTACTGGACCCGAGGAGAGGTGGGCGACAAGCGACACGTGGTGTGGGAGATTGGGTGTCAGACAAATGTCCAGGGTTGGGGGGCTCAGATGCCTTCAGATGGGCAACTTTGATGCAGCAAGTGGAGAGAAACAGCGGGATCTTTGAAGTAGATCTGTAAGAAGACAGTCCCACATATGTTCAGGGGCAAAGGAGGGACATAAAGGGTCTGATCTCCGTGGGAGCAGATGTCAGGAGGTGGGGAGGAGTCGGACCCCTGAGCTGTTTTTCTTGTGACCCCACACTTGAGGCCAAAGGTATTGGGCATGTCCTTTTATCACCTAGTAGAGGGGATTTCCTGACACTTTCTCCCACTGCATTTTCCGAGAGCCTCACCCTAGGGTTTTGACAACCACTCTCCGCCCTCAGTTTCTTCTCCAGAAACTTGCCACTGAGTCACGGGTTGTGGGGGAGGAGGGTGGGACATGTTCCCCTTGAATGGGCTTTCAACTGATGGGAGTGGGGGCAGACATCCTTTCCTCTTCCCACGCCAGGCTGGGCTGGAGTGAGAAACAGGCCTCTGAGGGGTAGGGTGCGTGAGGCTGCAGGTTGGTCAGAGAATTGCTCCTAAGGGTGCCTTCAGGCCTGGAGTCTTCCCCAGCAGGGCCTGCAGAACAATTCATGATGATCACTGTGTGACACCAGCCTGTGTGAGTGGGGTCTGCCCTCCTCTTCTCCCAAGGTCTCTAGCCCAGAGTGCTCAAGTCTCTCCAGTGAGTGAGCTAAGCCCTTGGCCTTGAGGGAGGGAGTGGCTGCACCCTAGTGTTTTCTTGGGAGTGTGTCTGGTACTCTCCCTGTGTTCTACAAACAAGTGGGCCAACGCAGCCTGAACTTTTTAGAAGGCCTGAGCGAGCCCAGAGCACACTGGGCCTCAGTGAAAAAGCCAGGTGATGGGGGTTGGGGAAGAGCTCTCCTAGCTTGCCCCTTGCAGCCCATGTGACCTCAGACGCATTTCTCTCTGGATCTTGATTTCTGAATCAGTAAATGAAGGCTGCTGCTTAGAAGTATCTCTGACTTTAAAAATTAAATTCAGGAAGAGCCCTTGAGAGGGGATGAGAGAATCTGTGTTTGTGTAAAGGAGTGGCACAGTAGTTTTTGGTTTAGGTCATATGGTGGAATTCTGTTCTGTCAGTCCCAAATCCTTAGAGACTAGTCTCTGCCTTTGCCTGAAGAATCTCTAAGACTAGCTGACCGTTTACCAATCACTCACCCTGTACTAAGCATTGTTTAGGCCCCCTAAACTTTCACACTAACTCCTCAAGCATCCTTTGAGGTGGTTTTGCCACAGGACCTTCCCAAGGCCATACAGCTAGTCTGCTAGAGTGGGATTTGAACCTGAGTCTGCTGGCAGCCAGAACTGCCTTGGGCACTTATGCCTTTTGTGGCGTATGGAGTTCTGATCAGTGTCCAGCCAGGGACATGTTCGGACCACGTCTCCTAGGAAGTGAGAGAGCAGGAGAGCTAAGCAAAATAAAATGTTACAGTTTGGGGGCAGGGAGTGACACCATTAGCTTTTCACAGCTGTGCTCTGGGTTGAAGATGGTGGCACACCTGTTCCCCTTTTTCTTGGGGTCATAAATTCATAGCTGCCCAGGCCCCTTCCCACTCCAGGAGAAGTGAGGATCTGATGGGTGGCACTTCCCTGCCCTCTGGAGTCCTCTTTGTCCTCGAGAAGCCAGCCTCCTAATCAGATGGCACCTTCCTCTTCCTCCTGCTAAAAAACACTGCAGGAAGTCAGGAAGCGGGGCTAGGCAGTGGCACCGGGTGGGCCTTGGCTCACCCAGAGTGTATCTTGGGGACTTTTATTTTCCCTGGCCAGGGTGGAGAAGGCTTCCTGACTCCACAGATGAACTCCCCAAAGTTCCTCTGGCAGGGAGGGGCTGAACCCCATCACAGCCTCCATTCTGGGGAGGCAGTTATAAGAGGGTAACTGCATTTGCTGTGAGTGTAAATCTGTGGGAAAAAGGGAGTTGGGGGGGATAGACAGATCCGAGAGGCAGGCAGGTCTGCCTGTGCCCCACCCCCCACGACAGACGCCCATCCTTGCGAGTGAGCCTCTGAGAGGAAGGGGTGCCACACGACCCAGCACCGTGGAAACAGAGTGAGCGAGTTTCCTGGACTACTCTCCCTTGGCCCGTGAGTCAGCACAACCAACTTCCTGCCCCCAGAGGGCTTCCTTCCTAGAAACCTGGAAAACCAGAGAGGCACTGATGTGACCTCTGATCTCTAAGGGTGGGAGAGTTGGCAAGGCTGCCAGGCTCACAGGTTCAGCAGGTGAGATTGAGGGAGGGTCTCCCAAGAGCCTGGACGGGATTGAGAGACTCGCTGCTCGGCGCAAAGGCCTGGCCGGGTGCCCTGATGTGCTGGCGAGATAGGCTGTGGGATCTCAGACGGGGAGCTCTCTGCTCTGGAGCCAGTTTTCTCATGTGGACAAAGGGGAGACATACCCACATTCCTGCTGTGCCATGGACTTGCGTGAGGATTCATTATGAGTCCCGATTGGGCCCACAAGAGGTGGAGGAATTTTCAGGATCTGATCATATACCCCTTAGCTGGACCCTCTAGTCTGCAGACAAGAGTCCCACTCCTGACGGCATTCTAGAAACAACAGGCCTTTGCTGGGCTCAGCATCCAGACTCCAAAACCAGGGGCACTTGATGTAGCATATGGTTAGCATCCTGCAGGTGCTTCTTGAGCCACAGGTACCCTCGTGGGCTATGACTCGGGTCATCTTTGCCTCAGTTTATCTCTGTGAGAGGCAGCCCCCTTGGCCCGACCCTGTGTTGTGCAGGACCGTGGTGAGCCCACTGGCAGTCTTGGTTTGCTGGGGAGGACAGGCTGTAACGTTAGCCTAAGCAGAAGATAATTGGGAAGGTCAGCCTGTTGCTGTAAACAAAATGCTTTCCACGACCTGGGATCAATTATTTTTGGATTATCTGCCTCCTCAAGTTCTCTGCCCGCCAACACCCTTTTGTTCCCAGGTTCCAGAGCGGCTTCAGAAGTTGCTTGGAATTTCTGTGAAAATTAGTTGGAGGGAAGAGCTGAAATCATAAGACATTGAGCCTCTGGGATATGTTCAGAGTTCAGGGGGCATGGAGATGAGTGAGAAATTACTGTTTCTACTCACAGGGCTAATTACGGATAGTAATCATTGCTTTTGTTGATTGGGCTCTTGCCATAGGCCAGACATTGTGC
The DNA here is from genome assembly GCF_054177405.1 of Leptonychotes weddellii. Lineage (NCBI taxonomy): Eukaryota > Metazoa > Chordata > Mammalia > Carnivora > Phocidae > Leptonychotes > Leptonychotes weddellii. The sequence continues at coordinate 75,294,272 of NC_138381.1, forward strand.
TAAGTGTTTTTTTGGTTTTTTTTTATAGATTTATTTATTTATTTATTTGACAGAGAGAGAGAGACAGTGAGAGAGGGAACACAAGCAGGGGGAGTGGGAGAGGGAGAAGCAGGCTCCTGGCTGAGCAGGAAGCCAGATGCGGGGCTCGATCCCAGGACCCTGGGATCATGACCTGAGCCGAAGGCAGACGCTTAACGACTGAGCCACCCAGGCGCCCCTGTGCGAAGTGTTTTTACCTGTACCGTCTCTTGTGATCTTCACACAGCCTGGTGAGGGTAGGTGCTTGTCCCAGCTGAAAAACTTGCCCGAAGTTACTTGGCTGGTAAGCTGCAGAGCCCTTGACCCTGGTGTGGCCCCATTGCTGTGGAATTGGACTTATCAGAGTGGGAGGAGGAAAGAGCTGGGAGGCTTCAGTATGACCAAGCAAAGAACGAGGACTGAAGCCAGACAACTTGAGTTCAAATTCCGGCTCTACCACTTAAAACCCCGAGATCCTAGGGAAGTTATTTAATGTCTCTGGGCCTTGGGGCTTCCTTACCTGTAAAATGGGGATAATAGTAGTACCTACCTCATAGGCTTGGTGTGAGGATTCATTGAGTTAGTATCTGCAAAGCCCTTAGAATGTACCTGGCCCAGGTTTTCAGGAATCTAGCTCACCCTTGTTCTCATGGGACTGCTTTAAAAGGTTAACTCATTTAGATTCCAGCTAAACCTTGAAGTGGTAGAGTTAGGGCTTGGGGAAGAGCCCTCTGATCAGAGGAAGGATTGGGAACAAAGTTATAAAGATGAGAAATTTAGGGTCTCAGGTAGAGGCAGCGGGGCTGGTGTAGCTGGAGTTGAGGGTGTCTAAGGAGTAGATGAGAAAGGTGAATCTGGTCAGGGAAGATGTTACTTACAGGGAGGGCCTTGACTGACTGTTTCAAAAGTCTGAATTCTTACGTAGGCAGTAAGGAGTCGTGCAAGGTTTTAAAGGGGAAGAGTTGTGTGATGAATTCTAGAATAATCTTGATGATGTTGATGATGTTACTCTTTACTAACTTCCAGGCATGAGCCTGGACCCTTTTCTTTCATTCTTATTTAATCCTTAGTTCAACTCTTAAAGATATGTACTATAGATAGAAAAACTAAGGTTTGGGGCAACCTGGGTGGCTTAGTTGGTTAAGCATCTAACTTCAGCTCAGGTCATGATGGGGGACGGGGTGAGAGGGGTGCTCTGTGCTCAGTGAGGCGTCTGCTTCTCCCTCTCTCTCTGCCCCTCCTCCTGCTCGTGCTCTCTCTGTCTCTCTTTCAAATAAATAAATACAATCTAAAAACAAAAACAAAAGCTAAGGGGCGCCTGGGTGGTGCAGTCGGTTGAGCGTCTGTCTTCAGCTCGGGTCATGATCCCGGGGTCCTGGGATTGAGACCTGAGTAGGGCTCCCTGCTCATTGGAGTCTGCTTCTCCCTCTCCCTCTCCCTGCCACTCCCCCTGCTTGTGTTCTCTCTCTTCCTCTCTGTCAAATAAATAAGATCTTTAAAACAAAACAAAACAAAACAAAACAAAAAACCCGAAGCTAAAAAAACCTAAGTCTCATAGAAACATAGAGGTTAAGATACCCAGCTAGTAGAATTCAAGAACTGGTAGGTCTGACTTGGAACCATTTCTACTTAACCGCCCTCTGGCTTCTGTAGCTGGTTGATAGCTGGGCCTTTGAATCCTTCCAGATGTGGGGTTTTGCACTCCAGGCTGTTTATAAATGGGAATTTGTCAAATGTCGCAAGGGGAGGGAGCTCCCTGCCTAGCTGAGAAGCCTTTTGTAAAACTTAACAAGTGCCTGTCATGAATTTCTGGATTTTTCAGCTGGGAACCCTCTTGAGTTCTGCTGGTTGTTGGGTTCAGGGCTGGCAAAGGAGAACTCTAGGGTTTCTCAAGGTGGCATGATGGAAATCAGTGTTTGGAGTTGGGGTGGGGTCCCTTGGAGAAGTAAAACTGAGAAGGTTGTAAACAAAAGCCACCAGGTTTCTCTGTAATGGGACTTGAAGGTAGCCTTTCATAAATTTTATTTTATTTTTTTATTTTTTTTAAAGATTTTATTTATTTATTTGACAGAGAGAGAGAGACAGCGAGAGAGGGAACACAAGCAGGGGGAGTGGGAGAGGGAGAAGCAGGCTTCCTGCTGAGCAGGGACCCCGATGTGGGGCTCCATCCTAGGACCCTAGGGTCATGACCTGAGCCAAAGGCAGACGCTTAACCAACTGAGCCACCCAGGCATCCTTCAGTTCTGCCATTTTAGGTGGAAAGCAGCCGCAGAGGATAGGGAAATGAATGGGTTTGGTTGCGTGTCAATAAAACTTTATTTACAAAAACTGCAGTCTAGAGGCCACGGTTTGCCAACCCCTGGTCTAAGCAGCATCCAAATTTTTGAGCGCATACCCCTCAAAAAAAAATGTTAGTCGTAGGCTCAGTATCGGTATCCTTATGAATGAGATATGCCTTAATATGATACGTATATTACAAACACATAAAAATACAAAATTAAAAAGTTGAAAGGAGGAGCTAAATAGTAAATGAATGTCATCGGAAGTTCTAATGTGGTCTTCCGGATGGATCGCCGAGGATGGTCCACCAGAGATGTCAGAGACATGGGGCTGAAATACCTTGAAGATTGGGTCTTACCTTCATTTATTTCTTCCAGTAATGTTTTGACCCCTAGAGGGACAAGCCCCAGTGCTGAATGCTGGGCAAACAGAGGGAAATAAGAGTAGAGTGGGGGAAACAAGTCGTGTGATTCCGTCTTTAGGACGTGTTTGGTGAGTGCGGTGGTGGGGGAGCGGGGATGGAAGGACACTTATCACAGTCTGAAAATACTTATTTGCCTAAATGTTCAGGGCCTGCCATCCTCCCTGGGGCCGGGATTTTGCCCTCCTACTTCCTGCGCTCTCTCCAGCGGAGCCTCAAGATCCTTCAAGCACATAGTAAGCTCTCAATACCTATTTCCCACCAATGGGTGAGTGGTCCCGGCCTCACCTGGGAGGCCCCAGAGTGGGGATGACTTGGAAGGTAACACCTGAGGACGTTGGAATTAGAAAGCCTACGCCTGTCCTCCCCAGAACCTGCAGGTTCAAACCGTTTGGCTTATGAGGTAAATTTGGTGACTTGCAACCAGCATTTTTTTTTTTTTGATGAAATAAGAACGGAACAAAAGAGCAGCGTGCATTGCTTGTTGTATGGATAGGCTCTATCAGCGTCCTTTAAGGAGAAGTATTGTTTGGGGAAAGTTTTGTTTCTTTTATAAATGTTTATCTATTTGTAGAATATTTGGAGTACTGGACTGTAGTGGTCAAAAGAGTTTGTAAACCACTAGACTAGGCCTCGATCATCTCTTAATAGATGGTTTGCATTTGAGGTAGGGCCGGCAGGCTCAGACAGCTCCAGGTGACCCTGGGTGACTGCTTGGCGGCCCTAGTGTTCCAGGCCGCGGCCACCCACCCTCCTAGAAGAGTGAACAGTGAAGCCCAGGCTTGGAAAAAGGTCAGTTGGATCTCCCAACTGTGGACGCTGGGGTCGGGCCAGGCCTGGGAGGGCTGCCTCCGAAGGGCCTGGACTTCCAGGCGCCAGGTGGCAGGGGTCTCCATGGAGCCCAGCAGGACTGAGGAGAGGTGGTTGGCATTCGGGCCTAGCAGGCAAATGCCTGGCAAGGCCATCCAGGCCTCACCCTGTGCAGAATCACGTGGTCCTCTTCTTGGCTCATGCTTAAAGATTGGCATCCCAGTGGCCCCTGTGCAGGGTCCATGGACCAGTGTGCGGTGAGGCTGGCAGTCTCTCATCCTTCCTGTCCCTTTAGGCCCCATGTGACCAGGTTCAAGCAGGCCCTTGGCTGGCTGGGAGCTGTTTATTTTGGGTTAACGGGCCCAGCACTCTGGCTATATTTACCTTGCGAAGCTGCTTGCAATCTGATCTGATCCGATCTCTCTGGGACTCAGCTGGGGCCCTGGGAGTTGCCTGCCAGATTCCGCAAGGCCCCCTTGACTTTACTCTCCCTATCTGTGGGGGGATTTCCCAAGAGGGAAGCATTCTGGAAAAAACAGTGGCTCGTATTCCCTTGAATGGTTTTTATCAGGATCCAAGACATGTGCCATCTGTTCATTCTCCATGTTATACCTTTCTGCAGCCCCATGGTGCTGAACTTGGTCCCCGGTGTCACAGCGGTACATACAGCCAGCTGGTATGGTCAAAGTCCCAGGAATTGTCGGGGCTGGTGGTGAGGGTGATGGCGTTTCTTCCAGAGCTTGGCAGCCGGGCCTTTCCTCTTCTTTGGAGTGCCCAGCGTTTCCCTAGCTTAAGACCTTAGGGAGGGCTGGTGGGTTCTGGTGTCCCCAGGCTGAGTATGTGCAGTACCTATGATTCCTGGTCCTGGATCCTGTGAGTGTGACACATGGTATGGAAAAGATGGTCTCTGTCCTGCCGAGGTAGCCGTCTGGCCCAGTGTGGTTTGGGGCACACTTGCTCCTTATGTCGCAGGTTTGGAGCTGGGGCAGACCAGGCCCAGAGTGGGGATCCGACCTCGTCACCCACCCCAGAGGGCAGAACCTTGGCTCGCGGGGTCCATACTCTCCAGCCTGAGCTGACCGTATCCAGGGGTTATTCTTTCTTTTTTTAAATTTTATTTATTTAAGCAATTTCTACACCCAACGTGGGCCTCGAACTCATGACCCCGAGGTCAAGAGCTGCATTTTCTACCACCTGAGCCGGCCAGACGCCCCTGGGCTCTTTCTCTTCTGCTTCAAGCCCCCTGCTTTTCTTTTCAGCTAAAATTGATTGAGCACCTCCTGTGGTCTGGCCCTGTGTTAAATGCTTACATGTCAAGACCTCATCCATCAGTCTCCTCAGCGACTGTCTTAGTCTGTCTGGGCTGCTGTAACAGACGGACAGACTGGGTGGCTTATAAACAGCAGACATTTTATTTCCTCACACTTCTGAAGGCTGAAAGTCCAAGATCAAGGTCTCCGCAGACTCAGAATCTGTTGAGGGACTGGCTTCCTGACTCACAGCTGCTGTCTACTGCTGTTTACTCAGTGTGCCCTCCCGTCACAGGAGGGGCAAGGGGCTCTCGGGGCTCTCTTTTTTAAGGGCCCCAATCCCGCTTGGAGGGCTCCATCTTCGTGTCCTAATCACCTCCCAGAGGCCCCACCTCCTAGGACCATCACGTTGGGGGTTAGGTTTTCAAGGTGTGAATTTAGAGGGAACGTAAACATTCGATCTGTAGCAGCATCCATTTGGGAAAAGCACTCCTATCATCCCTGGGCTTTAGAGCCAAGTGGACTTGAGTTCAGAGCTCCCACTTAGTAGCAGTTCTTACAACCTCCGGGACAGCTGACCTCACCTCTCTGAGACTGTTTCCTCATTTGTAAAAGAATAATAATGATGTTGCTCATAATCATTGACACTTTATTAAGCTTGCTGTATGCCAGGTCCTGTTCTAAAGGCTTTATATTCTTTAGCTCATTGAATGCTTGTAACAACCATAAATAGGCCCTTATTTTATAGATGTGGTACAGAGAGGTTGAAATACCTGTCCAGGGTCACCTAGCAGCTTTGTTAAGTGGAGGAACCAATTCATTCTTCCCGGCTACGTAGAGGGGGAGACATCATCTGTTCTGTAAGGAAACAGAGTAGTTACCTATGTATGTTCCCCCCAGTGCTCAGCTCAGGGCCTGATGTACCTAAATGGGTGTGGACATTTCCAGTGAGTGAATAAATTTAGCCAGGGGACCTGGGGCAGCCAAGCAGCGGGCTCTCCTGCTTGTCCCTTCTTTGGTTTCAGGTTCCGGGGCAACAGGCCAAAACAGGAAGAGGAAGTGCTGGGGGGTGGTGGGGAGGTGGTAGCAGGAGGCACGCATTGCTGGAGGGTGCCCCCCTTTTCCAGCGTGGGCAGCAGGCCTGGTGACAGAGACCAGGGGGTCTTGGGATGTGTCCCTTAACTCATTGTGCCCTGGTGGCCTGCCCTCACCTGTGTGTACTAAGAAGTCTCAGGATTGGCATTAGGCCACCGGTGATCTTATTTATTTTTTGTTTTGTTTTTTAAGATTTTTTTTATTTATTTGACAGAGAGACAGCGAGAGAGGGAACACAAGCAGGGGGAGTGGGAGAGGGAGAAGCAGGCTTCCCGCTGAGCAGGGAGCCCGATGCGGGGCTCGATCCCAGGACCCTGGGATCATGACCTGAGCCGAAGGCAGACACTTAACCGATTGAGCCACGCAGGCATCCCAACACCAGTGATCTTAAAAAAAGAGTTGAAATCCTGATGGCACTGCCCCAGGTTTATAGGGGTTTGAAAACTCCTGGGCTGAACTGTTCATATGGTCATCCATTGTGGCAAGTGTAGGGCAAGAGTCTGTGAATCTCGTTGAAATTGTCTGAAAAGTCCTGTGAAAATATACACACACACACACACACACACACACACACACACACACACACACCTGGATGTTCTAAGGAGGGTATCCATTATTTTCACCAGATTCTCAAAAGGTGTCAGACCCCACATCAGCTCTACCCTGTGACCTTCATCTCGCCATGTGCCCTCCTTTTACAGATAAGAGGGGAGGGTTTCGACCAAGGTCAAACAAGGAAGCAGGGGTGGTTCTGGAGCCAGGACTCAGGCCCCCAGTTTGGTCTTGCTGTTCTGTCATTCCAAGTGTACCTCTCCAGCAGGAGGGTAGAAACCCCAGAGGATTACATGTAGAGGTAGTAGGTTTGGAGATGAGGTTTCTAAGCTGAAAAATAATAATAAAGCTCCCTTTTATTGAGTGTTGACTCTGTGCCAGGCGCTAAGTATTTTACATGGACCTAAGTATCTTACAAACAACTTAGTCCTCACAACAATCCTCTGATCATGTACCGTTATTCCCATTTTACAGATAAGGAAACCGAGGCCCAGAAAGTTGAAGGAGCTTGCCAGAGTCATATAGCCGAAGAAAGGGCAGAGGAGTCAAGGTTCAAAGCCAGGCAGCATGGCTCTAGAGCCCGTGCCCCCATCCACTGCCCCACACTGCCTTTCCAGGCCAAAGGCAGGGTACAGAGAGGTACAAGAAATGAAAGCAAACAGGACCAGGCATTCGGGCAGGAGAGCTAGTAGGGAAAGAAAGAGCCCAGCCCTTCCCCAGGAATGAGGAGGGGTCAGGGTAGGCTGGTATGGGGCGAGGGGATACATCTCAGCATTGGACACCCCTCTGCCCCGAGCCTGGTACATACAGAGCAAACACTTTATGAAGGGTCACTATGCCTAATGGTATTGTCATTGGCGCTTGCTGGCCCAGTCCCTCCAGCCCCGGCAGGCAGACCCTGGCAGCGTGCCCACTACCCACAGATCTGACGAGCTGGCTCCTTCACATGGGTGTGATTTGCAGGGGCCCAGGTGAGAAGCATCAGGTGGCAGGCCCGGAATGTGCCCCTGATGACCCTGGGTCCACACGTCTCCAGGAACTGGGAAGCAGCTAGTGCGTCAGCTGTGGGGCCCGGAGCGGGGGCTAGGGGGGCTGGGGGAGGAGATGGCCCCAGGCTTGCCAGCCACACTGCGGTAGCAGTGGGCTCTGTGTCTTCTGGGAAGGTTCTGCGTTCCTTGTTGGTTGGTGCACTGTGTTCTCAGAAAGGGCCTGGGCCTGACCTGGGAGGGCCTTCATCTCTCTACCCCACCCCTCTCCTTGTCCCTGGAGCAGGGCATGAAGGAGAAGCCTGTGTTTGGGAACAGATGTGGGGTCAGCAGAGAGAGTGGTTAGTGGTTGCTTGCTGCTTCTTTTTTTTAATGAAACTGTATCATAGTGAAATATACATCAGACTTACCATCTTAACTGTTTGTGGTGGTTGGTTTTTAATACCTGGCTGGGTGTTAGGAGCAGTGGTGACTATTTGGGAGATGTTTACCGTGTACCAGGGACTCTCACTTAACCGTTGAAATAATCCTATGAACTACTGTGATATCTTGCTTTTACAAATAAAGAAGTTGAGGCTCAAGAGAGCTCAGTGATTTTCCCACGGACCTGTGGCGAGCAAGTAGCAGAACTGGGATTCAACTCCAGGCAGCCTGGGCTCCAAACCTGCTATCTTCACTAGTACTCTCTCAAAACTGCGTGAGTGAGTCCTGTTATCCCCACTATATAGATAAGGAAACTGAGGCTCAGAGAGGCCAGGTGACTTGCCCAACGTCCAGGAGCTTGATGGGGAGCCAGGATTTGAGTGCAGCTCTGTGGGCCGTGATGGTCCTGGCGCTCAGCCCTCCTCTCCCCTACCCCCTAGGTGGCGATGGTGGAGGTACAGCTGGACGCCGACCATGACTACCCACCGGGGCTGCTCATCGCCTTCAGCGCCTGCACCACGGTGCTGGTGGCCGTGCACCTGTTCGCGCTCATGATCAGCACCTGCATCCTGCCCAACATCGAGGCGGTGAGCAACGTGCACAACCTCAACTCGGTCAAGGAGTCGCCCCATGAGCGCATGCACCGCCACATCGAGCTAGCCTGGGCCTTCTCCACCGTCATCGGCACGTTGCTTTTCCTGGCCGAGGTCGTGCTGCTCTGCTGGGTCAAGTTCTTGCCCCTCAAGAAGCAGCCGGGGCAGCCCCGGCCCACCAGCAAGCCCACGGCCGGTGGCGCAGTGGCCAGCGTCAACAGCAGCACCGGCGGCATCACCCCGGGCCAGGCTGCTGCCATCGCCTCTACTACCATCATGGTCCCCTTCGGCCTGGTCTTTATCGTCTTTGCCGTCCACTTCTACCGCTCGCTGGTCAGCCATAAGACGGACCGACAGTTCCAGGAGCTCAACGAGCTGGCTGAGTTTGCCCGCCTGCAGGACCAGCTGGACCACAGAGGGGATCACCCCCTGACACCCGCCAGCCACTATGCGTAAGCCCTTCTGGGCTCGGGCACGTCAGGTCTCTGGCCTTACGCCGCTCCCCACGGCCTCGCCCTGCCCCAGCCTCAAGGACAGCGAGCTCAGAGGATTGGGCTTTTGTAAGGGGGCAGAGAGTGGAGGGAAGAGGCTTTTTTTTTTTTTTTTTAAGAGAAACGACTGCACTTTGAAACTTTCCTCTGAGAGAATAAGCGGTTCCTGTTCTTCCAGCTTCGGGTTCACCTCCTGGTAGGAGGCCACCAGTGGGAGCCAGGGTGGGGACAAACGCTCCCTTTGTCCCTCCTCCTCCCTGTGCCCCTGCCACTTGGATGCTTCTTGTCTTTTCAGTCTTGACCTCCCTCCCCGTTCGGTGTCGTGTGTGTGTGTGTGTGTGTGTGCGTGTGCACGCGTGTGTGTGCATGCACGTGTATGTGCACGCACATAAATATACTCATAAGGGACACCTTGTGTGTGTATTTGTTGGGTCTGGACTGCCTGGTATTATTTCTCCTGGTGCCCCAATCAGGTGAGCCTCTAAGCAAAAAAAATTTTTAACATTTGATTTTGAAAATTTTCAAACCTACAAAAAAGTTGCACGAATAATAACTGAAATACATAGACAGTCAATTCGTGTCATTCACAGCAGTTGTGTTCTAGGAATTAGTGGATATCGAGCCATTGCTCCTGTGGGGTTAGGTTCCTATGAGCCCCTGGTCATGATGTTCTGCCAGGCATTCAGTAGGTAACCTTGTTTTATGTGTTTCTGTCTGTTTTTGTTTTGTTTTAATTTTTAAGTAATCTCCACACACAGCGTGGGGCTCAGACTCACAACCCCGAGATCAAGAGTTGTGTGCTCTACCAGCTGAGCCAGTCAGGCGCCCCTATGTGCGTTTCTGTTTAAAGACGCCTTATTTAATACACATTGTTGATTCATGAGCAATGAACTCACTTACGGCTAACAGCACAATAACTTGTACCTAAATGAAGCTTTTCCAAGAGGCATTTTCTCCGTAAGGCACATCACTGCCTTCTTTTTAAAGATTTTATTTTTTTTAAAGTAATCTCTACACCCAGCGTGGGGCTTGAACTCATAAACCCCGAGACCAAGAGTCGCACGCTCCAACAACTGAGCCAGCCAGGTGCCCAACTGCCTTCTTTTTTAAATAGCAAAATCACTGGGGCGCCTGGCTGGCTCAGTTGGTGGAGCGTGTGACTCTTGATCTCAGAGTCATGTAGTTCAAGCCCCATGTTGGGCATGGAGCCTCCTTAAAATAAAAATTAAAAAATTTAAAAAATGGTAAAATCACCGACAAAAAGCACCAAATGTGAAAAATGTGGCCCTAAATGGTGAAAGGACGCTTGTTTAGGAAGGCTGAGACAAGAAGGCAGAGTAGCGCCTGTTTGAACTCAGCAAGTAGGAGACGGGCAAATACTGAAGCTGTGAATGAGGAGGATGAGCTGTGTGTTTCTCTCCCGAGCCCACATGCTTTAGTTGCAGATACTGTCCTTCATGCCTAAATACTTCCTCCTAAAACCAAGGACATTCTTCTCCCTAACCTTAATTCACTGATCGGATTCAGGAGATTTGACATTGATGCAGTACTATTTAATAGGACGTTCGTGTTCAGTTCTCCACTTGTCCTGATCATGTCCTTTCTAGCCATGATTTTTCCCTTCAGGCTCATGTGTTGCATTCACTTGTCACATCTCTTTGGTTGCTTTAAATTTGGAGCAGCCTTTTCTTGTCCTTTCTAACATTGACATTTTTGGAGTCCAGGCCTTTGGTTCTGTAGAATGCTACCTCAGTCTGGTTTCCCCCATATTTTCCCGCAGTTACAATCAGGATGTGTGTCTTGGCAGGAATATTTATCTCTGTTTTGCAGATGGCAGAAATTTTTGCCCAGAGAGATTAAGTAATTGGCCAGAATTCGAACCTGGAGAGTCTGGCTCAGAGCCCAGCTCTCACAAAAATCTTACATGCTGATTTTGTCTTTGCTTAAGAAATTGGAAGATCCAGCAGCAGCACTGGTCCCACTTTCTCACAGAGCAACAGTGAGAAGGAGAGGAGTTACAGCCACCCCCTTCCCCAGGAGATGTGTTTGCCACAGTCCCCACCACTCCCTCTTGTCTCACACCAGGCCAGCTTTGTTTATGTTACTTGCCTGGCCCCCCATGGTCCCAGAAACCCAATACAGAACGTGGTTTTATCAAAACAAAGTCCTCTGACTGAAGTGAAAGTCGGTTGGGGGAAAGTGTGGCCTTAAGTTCTTGTCCTGTGCAAACTTGGACATGCTAATAGCTTTGTGGGCTGAGTGGGGCAGAGGACCTTCCTTTTTTTTCCTATTGTAGCTTCTTGCCTCTATCTTGCATCACATGCACCAGGACCCACCCTCCCCAGTCCCTGGACAGCCCCCTAACTAGGACTGAATAGTGGGGAGCAGGGGCCCCTGTGTGAAACTCTCCATTGCTCCCCAGAGGAAACCTAGCCATCTTCCATGCGTTCCCCTCCCCCACCCCCTCCCTGCTTCTGCAGAGACCTGAGAGCTGGCTGCAATAATACCCGGCCCACGACTCTAGTCTTAGGTGTTCCTTCCTCAACTTGCCCCAAGTCAAGAATCACCAGATTGGCTTGTAAAATGTAGATTTCCAAGCCTTTCCCCTGGAAAGTTGGTCTGGGTAGATACAGAATCTGTATTTTTTGCGGGGGGAAGGGGCAGAGGGAGAGGGAGAGAGAATCTTAAGCAGGCTCCATGTCCAGCACAGAGCCCGACATGGGGCTCAATCTCACGACCCTGAGATCATGACCTGAGCCAAAATCAAGAGTTGGACACTCACCCGACTGAGCCACCCAGGCGCCCCTAGAATCTGTGTTTTTAACACCTCGGGTGCTCAAACCCAGGCAGCTCATGGAAATGCCAGTAGTTAAAGGACAGTCTCTCTTTCATATCAGTTTTCTTTGTATTTCAGACACAAACACATTCACAGGTTCCAAATACAACAGTGAAAAGTCGCACGCCCTCCCCTCTTCCCAGGTTCCCGGTTCTCGCCAGTGACATCCATTGTTGCAAGTGTGTTGTGTCCCCATCTAGAGAGATTTCATGCATAAACAAGAACACACCCTACTTTTCCGGGGGCGGGGGGAAAGAAAAAAAGGTAGCCTTCTCTGCGCTCTAAGAGCAGATAGATCTAAGTTTAAGTACAGTTACTTTGTAGCTTTGTGACTTGTGCGCCTCCGTGAAGCTGCTTCCTCCTCTAAAATGGCAATCATAATAGTAGGCACCCTCAGAAGTTGTTGTAGGGTCATGTGGTGGAGTGGGCGGGGGAGACAGGTGAAGCTGTCAGCACAGGGCCTATCTCCGAATGAACGTTCTGTGTCCCCCGAGTGCGCCGGGCTCAGTTTCCTGGTGCGAGAGGTCTAGACAGAACCATACCTTTGGGTTAGGCCACGCCCTGCTTAGGATTTCGAAGGCAGACAGGAAATAGTGTTTATGGAGCCTTTACTGTGTGCCAGGCACTTGCTGAGGCCTTAGTGAACATCATGGAATTGCAGGGTTACACTTCGGTCATTGGGCTGAAAAGTTCTATTGTTGAGTGTTCACATTATAGTGTGTTTAGCAGGATCCTCAACGGCTACCCACTAGTTGCCAGTAATATTTTTCCCTGCCAGTGTGACAACCAGAAATGTCTCTGGGCATCGCCAAATGTCCCCAGGGAGGGCGGGGAGACAAAATCACTCTTGGATTAGGAACATGCCTTATGTCATCCTCATGTTAACCAAATAACCTGAGTGGCAAGGACCATGACTGCCCCGTATTTGAGGGGAGGAAACCTAGAGAACAGAGAGGTTGGGTGCCCTACCCGAGAACACACAGCTCCTAAATCACTGCTGCGATTCACACCCCGGCAGTCTGACTGCTGAGCTCGTGTTCTTACCCATTATGTAAGAATCCCTTTTATCTTGAAGAATGTTGTCTAGAATAATGCAAACCTCTTCCCAGATCTCTGCTTCACAACCTCAATACATGTTATTTGTTGTTATTCCATCTGTTAGCAAATCCTGAAAAACACCCCTGTGAGATCTCCTAAGTGCCATTTTACAGGCAGGGCAGCTGAGGTCACTTGCTTAGGGTCACAAAGCCAGCAATTCAGGGATTCTGGCCCCAGTTGCACATTAGAATCATCGGGGGAACTTTCTGAAGGCCCAGGCCTCACCCCAGACAGATGAGAGTCTGGGCGTGAGGCCTAGGTGTCCGTAGCTTTTAAAGCTCCCACAGGATCCCAAGGTTGAGCCCTCCTGTGTTAGGTTGAGAAGCCAGGGCGGCTCTCAGCCCCAAATCTCAGTGGCCAGTGTGACCAGACGCAGGCTCTTCTTTCTCGCCCAGGGTAAATCCATGCAGCCTGCAGGGACGTCTTCCCTCTTCACCTGAAGTCCCTCCAGAGCTGCACCCCCTCCATCCCAATCACACACCACGAGCCCAGGGCCGATGGCACCAGGTTCTCCTTTATACTCTTGCTCTCAGGAATGAGGACCAAGAATGAAGCCTGTAACAAGAGGGTCCCCAAAGTCAGCTGGGGAGAGAATAACCCAGTGCTGGGAAGAGTGAGGTGCCCTCAGAGAGTGCCAAGGGTGTGCCCGAGTCACCACTCAACTCCTGCAGAAGGCGCACCGGTTTGAGCAGTTGGGCGACGGGCTTGAATTTCTCCGGAAGCTCTGGGGTGCTCTCTGCGAGGGCAAGGGGCTGGTGGGAGCCGGTGACTCGAGCCGGCTCAAGATGCCATACCAGTGCCCTCTCCTCAAACCCCCTGATACCCACACCAGGAGGGGCTGGGACAGATGTGCAGGTGCAGGCCTGGGGCAAACCACCTTACTCAAGGATGTTCAGGAGCAAACTGGTCTTCAAGGAAATGAGTTTTGAAGGGAAGGAACCAAGAAGAACCAGCTGGATTGGAGGAAGCAAGAAACCCACCTTCTGCTCCTGGTTCCTTGGCCAAAGGAGACCCCAAGAGCTGCCTTAACCACATCGGAGGCTGGAGAGCATGCCCGCCCCTCACCTGGCATCAATCTTCCTCTGTCTTCTTGAACATGGCCAAGGCTTCCTCTAGCACGCCATCAGGGTCTAGAATTTTGATCTGGAGGGAAGCAGTAAGGGGTTGGACTGAGGAGCATGGAAGGCCCAGGCTGCCAGCCTTTGGGGTGCTGCCTACTTTGGAGGTGCTGTCTGCCTTGTGGGCTGCTGCCAGTCTCCACGGGGATGCCTGCCTGAAAACAAAACCTTGTCTGTTCCCCGGCCAGGCTGGGCTGGGCCTGGCCAGGCTGGATGTGGCTGCGGGGGGGCCGTGTTCTGTCTCTGGGTGTGGCCACAGGGCCCTGCTGGGTGCTGCCCACCTTAGGAATGGGGAACTGGGTGGGCTCAGGGGCCTCATCGCGTCCAAAGTCAATCATTGTGCCACACTTGGCCACGTTGTCCACCCAGAAGCCTTCAAACAGCTGACCGTGGTCCAGGTGGAAAAAACGGCCGGACCCATTCTTCATGCCTCTCTGCCAGTAGCCCTCGTAGCGGTTCCCATTCTCTGGGGAAAAAGGACAGGGTCACGTGGGTGCTGGGCACACCTAACCAGACCAGACTACCAGGCTGGCCCCTCCGCACTCCCAGGTTGAACACTGTGCCCACGGGGAAGCCAAAAGGAAACCCAGCTGACGAGAGTGCCCCAGGCTGGGGGGCTCGCGGTCTGGGAGGACTGACCTATACACATCAGAGCCCCGGGGTGGGGTGGGGGCTGGGGTGGGGGTGTCAGTGACTTCCGGAATCAGACCTGGTCCCCCTCTCGCCTCCACTACTTACCTGAACTTGGATGAACAACATCATTTCCTATTTGTAAAAAAATCATAGCTAATGATATGAATAGGCAATGTTTTTACAGCACTCACTCTGTGCCTGGTTCTTTGTTGTTTCTGACCTCACTCGCTCCTCCCAAAAACAGTTCTATGAAGGATAACCGACTCCATTTTTTACAGATGGAGCTTGAAAAGCTCAGGGAGTCTGACTGACTTGCTCAAGGTCACAGAGCTAGGATGTGGCAGAGACAAGATTGGAAGCCAAGGTCTGTTTATCCCAGGAGCCCATGCTCTTAATCATGAATTCACTCTCCTGCTCGGCTGCTGCTGCTGGTGGCATAAAAGGAATACTAATAAAGCTAACGCTTCTCAGCTCAGACCCTTACAGCCATGTGATCTTGGGCAAGTCACTTAACCGTTTTGTCTCATTTCCTCATTTGTAAAATGGGGATAACAGAAGCACCTACCTCATAGAATTGTTGTGGAGATTAAATAAGTCGATACACGGAAAGGACTTAGAAGAGTACTGGATAAACTCTAGATGAGAGGTCAGCAAACTTTTTCTGTAAAGGGTCAGACAGTGTTTTCGGCTTTGTGGGGCACAGGGTCTCTGTCACAACTCTGCCATTGTGGCGTGAAAGCAGCCATGGACAATATGTAAATGAATGAGCAAGTCTGGTGTGCCAATAAAACTTTACTTACAAAAACGTGTGTTGAGCTGGATTTGGATTTGGTCTAAGGATCGTAGTCTGATGATACCTGCTACATACAAGTATGAGCTAATAATATTTTGAGCACTTACTATTATGTGTCAGGCACCATGCTCAGCGCTTTGCAAACCTCATTTAACTTTCTCAATAACCCTAGTTAAGTTGTATTTTTTTTTAAGATTTTTATTTATTTATTCATGAGAGACAGAGAGAGAGAGAGGCAGAGGGAGAAGCAGGCTCCCAAGGAGCAGGAAGCCCGATGCAGGACTCGATCCCAGGACCCTGAGATCATGACCTGAGCCGAAGGCAGACGCTTAACCATCTGAGCCACCCAGGCACCCTAGTTAAGTTGTATTTTTATCCTTAATTTACAGATGAGAAAACCAAAGCACAGAGAGTTGAAGCAAATTGCCTGAAGGTCACGTAGCTAGTAAGAGCTTGATCCAGGATTTGAACCCAGGCAGGCTGGCTTGAGTCAGGCCACTAGAAATGATACACTTGGAGCCCTCACACTATGTGTGGCCACAGTAGGTGCTCACTAAGTGCAGGCTGTTACTAGTAGATGCTCACTGAAAGCAAGCACAGAGCTGGGTGCATGGGGGATTGAGAATGACAGACAGAAATGGCTGGTTTAAACCCTCCTCAGCTGACCTAATGCCTCAGTTTGGCCAAATCTCATTGGAAATTGGAGTCTTGAGTTTTCAGGAGACCGAGCTCAGGTTTGTGTCCTCACCAAGAGCACCTACTATGTGCCAGGCACTGGGAAAACAACGGGGAACAAAATAGATGTGCAGTCTAGGTCACAGTCTGGAGAGACAATGACACTAGCTTTATAGATAGCCTACTATGTGCCAGACCCTGTTCATAGTAGTACCACTTTGTAGGTACTACTATTATTCCCGGTAACCGAGGCACGGAGAGGAGGAAACTTGCCCAAGATTATATGCTAAAAAGGAAAGGAAACAGATGCTGAGGATACTGAGGAGAACGTGCATTAGTGGAATGAACAGGGAAGGCCTCTCTGGGAAGGAGACAGTGCAGAGATCTGAAGGATCTTCTTTCTTTCTTTTTTTTTTTTATAAAGATTTTATTTATTTGACAGAGACAGACAGAAGAGCACAAGCAGAGGGAGTGGCAGAGGGAGAGGGAGAAGCAGGCTCTGCACTGAGCAGGGAACCCGATGCGGGACTCGATCCCAGGACCCTGAGATCATGACCTGAGCCGAAGGCAGACGCTTAACCATCTGAGCCACCCAGGCGCCCTGAAGGATCTTCTTTCTATTGCAGGAAGAGAAAACAGCAGTGCAAAAGGTGAGGGAGGAACTGAGGCAAAAAGTGTGGGAGGAACTGAAAGAAAATGAGTAAGGCTGAAACCGAGGGTTTCCCAAGGGACATGGGTGGGAGGCACTACTCCAGGACTGCAGACCCTGCAGACCACAGTAAGGGCTCTGAACTCAGAGGGTAGGAGGGAGCTATGGAAAGGTTGAAAGCAGGTTAGTGATAGGGTCCTATGTGTAAAAAGCTCAGGCTGGTTGCTATGTAGAGAATGGATTAAGTCCTGACGCTAAGGCGGTTTACTCACGACTCTGCTCTGCCTAGGAGTGTTCTTCCCTAGCTCAGTGCGTATCTGACTCCTCTTCCTTCAGGTCTTCTGTTCAACTGTCACCTCTTCAGGGAGACATTCTCTGACCCTAAGTCTGTCTAAACAGCCCCTGTCCCCAACTCCTTTGTCATTCTCCAACACACCTTCCTATTTTAAAGGGATAGTCCTTAGCACTTTTTAAAAAAAAGATTTTATTTATTTATTTGTCAAAGATAGAGCACAGGCAGGGGGAACGGCAGGCAGTGGGAGAGGGAGAAGCAGCCTCCCCGCTGAGCAGGGAGCCTGCCGTGGGGCTCCATCCCAGGACCCTGGGATCACGACCTGAACTGAAGGCAGACGCCCAACCAACCTAGCCACCCAGGCACCCCTGTCCTTAGCACTTTTGACCTCACAATGAACAAGCTATGTTGACCTTGAGCGAGTGACTTAACCTATCTGTGCCTCAGTTCATTTTTACATAAAGGGATGGTCAGAATACCATCTTAGAGAACTGTAGTGAGGATTAAATGAGCTCAGTGCTGTGTAAGTGTAGGCTAGAATTATTATGACCATAAGAAAATGTCTTAATTGTTGATGTGTCTAGTTAGGCTCCCCCTTTAGTATAGAAACCCCAGGCGGGCGGGTATCTGGTCCTGCCATTCACCTTAACCGGAGCAGAGCTGGAGTGGGGCTGGGCGGGGAGTGGGCGTGGCCACGCAGGACCAACCGGGGCTGCCCCGAGGGCGTGGCCAGCAGGCCATTGGGGCGGGGCTGGCTGGGGCGGGGCGGGGCACTTACTCTGACGCAGCATGCCCTCCCCATGCGGCTTGTCGTTCAACCACTGGCCCTCGTAGATGTCGCTGTTGCTGTAGTACATGCGGCCCCATCCGCTGCGCAGGTTGCCACACCACTCACCCTCGTAATACTCCTTGGGTCCGAAAAACTGAATCCCATAGCCCTGAAAGCACGAAGGTGTCCGTGTCACGGCGCCCCCAACCACTAGGAAAGCCACTCCTATCTTCCTTGACACCCAAGCCACACACTTGGACTCCTTCCTTGCTTCCTCCCTCAGCCCTACATCCCAAACTGATGATCGTGCATTGGAAAAGCTCCCCAGGCTGTCCGTCCCCCTCCGCCCCTCTGCTACCACCTTCGTGCAGCCCACCACCATTTCTCCCCTCCTCACTGGTCCTCCTCCTCCACTCTCCCATTCTCCCCTCCGCACGCATCTTCCGTGAAGCAGCTAGAAGGATCTTTACATCGCTCATCTGATCACGTTTGCCCCTTCTCCTCAGCTCTGATTTGACCCTCTTAAAAGTCGCAGATGCCTCTGAGAATCAGATCAAAGTTATGGATTTCTCCCCAGAAAAATGAACACCACCCTCAGTGTCCAACCACAGAGAATCATGGACTCTCCGCAGATCACACCTTAAGGAAGTTGGGTTAAGCAGCCCAAGTTTACTCTTCAAAATCCTGATTCCCCACGTGCCTTTCAAGGCCCCCATCTACCCCTCCCCTCACTCTCACCCCCGTAGGCACACACACCTTGCTGTTTGACATATTCTTTGCTACTTCTCACTACTTTGCTACTTCCCCTTCTCCTTTTTTCCCCTCCCTGGTTAACTCTTTGTACCTTTTGGTATTACCTCCTACAGGAAGTCTGCCCTGAATTCTCAATATTCCTGTGGGCTCCCTGGGGAAACCTCTATCCTAACACCATATTGTATGCGAATTGTTTATTTTGGGAAATCTCTCTCCCCACTGGCCAATAAACAGTTTGAGCACAGAGGTCACGAAATCCTGAGCTCTACCACTCGCCAGCAGTGTGTGACCTTAAGCAAGTCACCTCACCTCTGCGGGCTTGTTTCCTTATCAATAAAATGAGAATGATGATGACGATGACTTCGTGAGTTGGTTGAAGCACCGTATGCCACATTCTGGAGATACCGGGAGGGTTCAGGCATTTCTCGGTTGAGGACATGCCTCTGGCTGGCTTCTACCTCCAGGACCTTCCTGTCTTGTCCTGTGGCCAAGGGTGTGGCCTCTGCTTTCTTGCTCCCACTTTTCCTACCCCCTTCTTGTGCCGGTCCAACAGAAGGGGGATTCTCAGAAAGGAATGCCCAGGGAGAAGAAAGCCAGGAAATGAGTGGGGCAGACAGGGAGGAGAGTTGGCCCCCCCACAGCCTGGCTGGTTTCTTGTGCCACAGGGCTTCTTGGGCTCCTCCCTGGGCCCTCTCCTCTTGCTTCCTGTTTCCTGGGTTTTGTTCTGAGAAGCCTGGATGATTTCCCACCCCTTCCTTCTCCCACGAACACAGTACTCTTGTCCTCGTTCCCTCAACCCTCCTCCTTTTTCTCCCAGGACTCTCTGACTGCTCCCCCTACACACACACACACACACACACACACACACACACAGAGCCCACTTTCAGCCTGGCCCACACTCCATCATGAGCGCAAACAGGTGCACGGCATGATGGGAACCACTCACCGATTTTTTATCGTCTTTCCACCAGCCAGAGTATACTTTCCTGGGCTTTCCCATCTCTTGGTCAGGAAAGCTGAGGGTGCCATAGCCATCTCGCTTCCCAAACTTCCAGTCTCCCTCATAGATGGCTCCTTTCTTCTTCCAGATCTGTGTTCCCTTTCCTGATGACACACAGATGGGCCGACACTGCAGACATGGCAGCCATGGGGCTGGAGGGGCAGGTGCTGGGTCTGCCTTGGCCTCAGGGGCCCCTAGAAGACTTGGTGACCTTCTCAAGGGCTGAGCCAGGGTCTGTGCCTCCTCTCTAGACCCCCATCACCAGTGAAAACCCCAAGAAAGTTCCATTTCTACAAATAGCAATTCTCCAGCCCTTTGCCCTGAAGCCAGATTGACACAGCAACCCCCAAGTAGAAATCTGCCCCTTCTTCTTTTCTTAATAATAATGAGCTTCATCTCTTAATAATACTCAAAGGTTACACCAGATGGCTAGAGTTTCTAGAAAATGTTCTGCATATTTCTTCAGTTCTCAGAAACACACATGGAGACCTATATCCTACCACTCCAGCCTCATCTGTGTCTTCCACTCCCAACTTCCAGATTGCCCTCCAACCACTATGGCCTCCACGGAACCCACCAGATATGCTTCTGCCTCAGGGTCTTTGTACCTGTTTGTCCTTTGGCCTGGAATGCTCTTCTCCAAATATTCAGTCACTCCCTACCTCCTCCAAGTCTCTGTTCAAATTTATTTTCTCAATGAGGCCTGCCCTGACCATCCCATATAAAATCACAAGCCTATCCTACCCCCTTACCCTGCTCTGTTTCTTTCCATATCGCTTAGCAACTCCTATCAGACAATTCATTTATTTATCATTTATTGTCTATTGTCTAGCTCTCCATGAGAAAGTGCACTCCATGAGGACACAAACTTTGGTCTATTTTGTTCACTGCTCTATTCCCACACTGAAGAACAGTGCCTGGCACGTTGCAGCTGACCAATATATGTTGAACAAGGACATTTGTTGAACAAAGGGATGAATAAAATATTTGTGGAGTACCTATATGGGCTAATTCATGTCTTGGTCCTTAGTAGCTCAGGAACAAATCCAACATTGTCCCTGTGAGCTTTTTAATCTAGGGCGAGTAACTTAACTCCCTGGGCCTCAGGCTCCTCATCTGTAAAACGGGGATGAGAATATCTCATGGGGTTGTACTGATCACTAAATTCATTAACATAAGGAAAACACTTAGAACAGTGCCTGCAAATACAAAAGATGTTACCAATTATTTGTGCACGTGAGGTAGAGCTCTCACCCGGTTTTTCTACCTGTCCTTCTTTTAGTTTTATTTCTTTGGGGGAACAAGCCCCTCCTGAGCTCTCAATCCTGAAGGTTTGCATGGATCTGGCTCCTCCCTCTGGCAACTCTAACCAACCAGCTCGGGCCACTGTGATTGGTTCAGTGAAGGGCATGTGATCCAAGTGAGATGGGACTGTTTGCTTCTGGGATAAAGGCAAATTTATCCCTTCTTATAAAGTTTTGTGTGGTTGGACCCCTGGTGTGCCCATTCTCTCTCCTCACTCTCTCTGCTCTGGGCACACTGGCTTCCAGTCTGTTCCTTGAGCAAGACTTAATTACCACCCCCCCAAATCCTTCCATTCTGATTCCACTATCGAGAAGACATGCCCTTGTGCCGAGCTAATCCTTATCCTCGTGTGCTCAGCTCAAACATCACCTCTCTCTGTTTTCATGGCCACTTTCATGTCTCCTCTCTGGTCCCCTTCATATCCTGATGCCACCACTTTTATTTTTATTTTTACTTTTTTGAAGTAAAATAGCCTTGTTTTATTATGTGCAGACTATATTTAAACAAACCACCCACTCTGAAAACAGCAGGTTCTGGCTTTTCCCAGGGCCCTCAGAAACCTCTGGGAGACCATTCTTTCCCCAGAGAGGGTTGTGTGTGTGTGTGTGTAGGGGTGTGTGTGTGTGTGTGTGTGTGTGTGTGTGTGTGAGAGAGATCTAGCCACATGCTCCTCCTTGCCTAAAACATTAAACCCTGTCTCCAGCTTCTCTGGTCCAGGAGGAGGCCTAAGCCACTCACTCAGTCTCCATCTTATTCCTCTGCAAGGCATCGAGGAAGGCTTGCCACTCTGTTGGGTAAAAACGCTTATAGACGTTGGTCTTACTCCGAATCTGTTTCAGGGTATCTTGACAGTAATCCTTCTCATCCCGGTCTGAAACAGGGCCCCTGGTTCTCCGCCATGTAGTGTACATGGTCCACGAAGTCTTGAGACAGCATGTTTGCTTTGTTTCCTGGGAAGCTGGCCTCCGCCTCCAGGCCATTTAGCACGTACAGGCTAATGCCACCACTTTTAGCCATGTGACCCTCAGTAAGTCATTTCCTCCCTCTGAGCCCCAGTTTCCTCCTCTGTAAAGTGGGATATTACTTATTGTGCAGGTCCTCTGTGAGACTGGAGCTCCCTGAAGGTTGGCAGCATGCCAGATGCCCAGTAGAGGGCCTGATGTGGACTAGGAGCGCCATAGTGGTTAGCGGAGTGAACAAATGAGCAGTCGGGGGAACCACTGGCCACCCAATCCTTGCCCTGCATGATGATGACTCTCTTGACTGCTTCCAGTCCGCTTATACCACAGCAACCCCCGTTGGCTTGGTCAAAGGTGTGTCTTAAAGAGAGGGGAGGCTGGGTCTGGATTTCCTGACAGGTCCATTTTCTATAGCCTCAGCCCAAACAGCTCTATGTCTCCAGGGTCCTAGGGGAGGCAGGACTCACACCGAAGGAGGGCTCAGAGGACCATGTCAACCCATAAGTTCATATCACAGGTGGGGCAGCTGAGATCCAGAGAATGGGAGATGGCTTACCCAAAGTCACACACTAGGAGGGGTCAACTTTGGAGTGCTTCTGGATTAGGAAAGTTCTGAGTAGTGGTGATCCCTGCCATGCTCAGCCCTCAAACACTCACAGACCCTTCTGCACAGACCCTGGGCTACACACTTGGTGGATGTCATCTCTTATCCTTACCAATAGGCATTTTCCCATTTTACAGAATGGGACACTGAGGCTCAGAGTGGGGTAATTAGTCGCTCAAGGTCATATGTTGGTGGAGCTGAGATTCTTACCCAGGATTCTGGACTCCTAAGTACTTAACTCAGGAAGGCAGGAGAAAAAAGTGGTTAAGAGGCTTAGAATCTGGAATTGTAAGACCTAAGAAGCCATACCATCTTTTTTTAATCAAAACTTGTTTTTCTCGGGGTGCTTGGCTGGCTCAGAAGAGCACGTGACTCTTGATCCCAGGGTCATGAGTTCGAACTCCATGTTGGGTGTAGAAATTACTTAAATAAATAAAACTTTTTTTTAAGATTTCATTTTTAAGGGGCGCCTGGATGGCGGAGTCAGTTAAGTGTCCAACTCTTGATTTTGGCTCAGGTCATGATTTCAGGGCCGTGAGACCCAGCCCCACATCAGCCTCCATCCATGCTTAGTGTGGAGTCCACTTGAGATTCTCTCTCCCTCTCCCTCTGTCCCTCCCGCTCATGCTCTCCCTCTCTCTCTCTCTCTGAAATAAATAAATCTTTAAAAAAAAGATTTTATTTTTAAGTAATCTACACCCAACACGGGGCTCAAACTTACAACCCCGAGATCAATAGTCATATGCTCAACTGACTGAGCCAGCCAGGTGCCCCTAAATAAATAAAACTAAAAACAAAAACAAAAACAAAAAACACTCGTTTTTCTTCAGGGCTTAGTTTGTGTCACAAGGAACCCCCATGCCATTTGCCAGTTAAAGTTGCAGTTAAAGTGGGACGCCTGGATGGCTCAGTCGGTTAAGTGTCTGCCTTCGGCTCAGGTCATGATCCTAGAGTCCAGGAGTCTGCTTCTCCCTCTCCCTCTGCCCTTCCCTCCTGCTTGTGCTCTCTCTCTCTCTTGCTGTCTCTCAGATAAATAAATAAAATCTTTAAAAAGTTGCAGTTAAAGTAAAAGCCCCAGCTAGTTGTGTGTGTGTGTGTGTGTGTGTGTGTGTCCTTCCTAACCCACTGCTGGTCAGACTCCCACGTCAGAGCCGTTTGAATCCCCATTGTGAGCTGGGTTGGGGGGGCACCTGATCCTCCTGCTAGCCAGCCCCATGTTTAGCTCAGGTCTGAGAGGGTGGGACTGAGCTGGAGTCCCTAGAACCCTGGCTGTGGTTATGGTTGGTATCTCAAGACCACTTTGTCCCCTGCTGGCCCCTGAGGGCTTCGCTCATCTGACATCAGGGCTGAGTTTGGTTCCAGAGCCTCAGCGAGTGGAGACCCCTGGCTGGCCCAGGTCAGTGGCATTCACCCCTTGAGGGAGCCTTGGGGACACATCTTATGTCCCCAGTGAGCTCTGCCAGCGACTTCCTTGGCCCCAGTCAGGTCCCAGTCACCCACCATGGTCCCGACTCCACACTAGCCCCCGGGGCCCCTGAGGTCCCCCACTCACCGTGCTTCAGGTTGTCCTTCCACTCGCCCACATAGCAGTCGCCGCTGACAGCATACACCTGGTGCCTCAGGCCGTTCTTTTGGGCTTTCCGGTCCCACCGCTTCCACAGGGGCTCCGTCTTTTGCAAGCACTTGGAGATGGGCATGTTGGCTGCTTCTGTGGGGCTAGGGGGTGCTGGCAGAGGGTTAGGAACATCAGGGGCTCAGTGTGCCCCTAGTAGTGCCAGGATCCTGGGGCTTCCTGGGGAGGCGCTTGTCTGAGCCCAAATGACATGAGTCATGTATGTTCTGAGTCCCCGGGCAGATGAGCAAGCAGCCCTTTGAGGGTGACCCTTCTGTGCTGGACTGACCCTTGCCTGTCAGCTCCTTTGCATCTCTAGGGCCCCGCTGAGGTGGGTCTGATGACACAATTGCTTGGGAACCCAGGGAAACCAGTAGAGGAGGGGGGTTTGTGATGGCATCAGAAAGAAGCTTCCCCCCACCAGTGGTTGGCAGTCACATATTTAATAACCAGTATGACCAATCAGAGTGGATGCTGGCCCTAAGGCTAGAGCTTGGCCTGGAGGCCCCAGTGGTGAGCACTGGGATCCACTGCAGGAGGTGTGCATGTGTGTGTTGGGGGGAGCCAGGCCACTGTGGGCTGGGAGATAGCCACAGCCTACGGGGACCCTTTCCCTGGACCCAGTACCCAACACTGTAGCCCCTTTGGTGCTGCCTTATCTTTTAGAGGGTGCTGGAAACATCCAGGGCCTGGCTTTAGAAGCTGTCAGGGGAGGGGCGCCTGGGTGGCTCAGTCGTTAAGCGTCTGCCTTCAGCTCAGGTCATGATCCCAGGGTCCTGGGAAGGATGCCCCCCATCAGGCTCCCTGCTCAGCGGGGAGCCTGCTTCTCCCTCTCCCTCTGCCGCTCCCCCTGCTGTGCTCTCTCGCTCTCTCTCTGCCAAATAAATAAATAAAATCTTAAAAAAAAAAAAAAGAGGGCACCTGGGTGGCTCAGTCAGTGAAGCGTCTGCCTTCGGCTCAGGTCATGATCCCAGGGTCCTGGGATCAAGTCCCAACATTGGGCTCCCTGCTCAGCGGGGAGCCTGCTTCTCCCTCTCCCTCTGCCGCTCCCCCTGCTGTGCTCTCTTGCTCTCTCTCTGCCAAATAAATAAATAAAATCTTAAAAAAAAAAAAAAAAAAAGAGGGCACCTGGGTGGCTCAGTCAGTGAAGCATCTGCCTTTGGCTCAGGTCATGATCCCAGGGTCCCGGGGTCTAGTCCCTGCTCAGCGGGGAGCCTGCTTCTCCCTCTGCCTCTGCCCTCCACTTGTTCTTTCCCTCTCTCAAATGAATAAATAAAATCTTTAAATTTTTTTTTTTTTAATTAGAAGTAAAGAAGCTGTTGGGGGAACCCACCAACTAAAGATACTACCTCTAGGTGACCGACTGTCTGGGTTTGCCTAGGACTGAGGGGTTTCCTAGGAACTTGGACTTCAGTGCTGAAACTGGGACAGTCCCAGGAACACTAGGATGGCTGGACACTCTGCCCAGATATTCTACTTTTTTTTTTTTTTTAAAGATTTTATTTATTTATTTATTTGACACAGAGAGAGAGAGACAGCTAGAGAGGGAACACAAGCAGGGGGAGTGGGAGAGGGAGAAGCAGGCTTCCCACGGAGCAGGGAGCCCGATGCGGGGCTCGATCCCAGGACCCTGGGATCATGACCTGAGCTGAAGGCAGATGCTTACCGACTGAGGCACCCAGGCGCCCCCCAGATATTCTACTTGTCTGCCTTATTACCTGGTTAGGTTTTTCCATCAGACCAGGGCTCTCCTCCCCGCCGTGCCTGATGGGGTTGCAGAGAAACTTTGGGTGGTCTAGGGTCTCTCCTTGGTCTGGGAGCCCCCCACCTGTGCTCCTTATGTCCCCAAGATCTCCAGTGTGGACATTCATGCCTATCTGTCTGTCCCCATGGGGCTCCTGCAAGGTGATAAAGATGGTCTCCTCCAAATCATGGGGATCTGTCTCCCCTCAGCAAATACCATCTATCCTGCTCCATGTGTTTGGGGGATACACACACACACACACACACACACACACACACACACACACCAAGTGCTGCTAGCAGCAGGGGCTGGAGTGAAATATTTAACCATTAGCATGAGAGGTGCTGACCAATTAGAATGACCTCTGGGCTGAGCAGGTGTCAGATCATGGTGTCCCAGGCATTCACCCACACAAGGCCAGCCTCACGGGTGTGCAACCTGCGCAGTCGAACAGGGCCCACCCTTAGAAGGGCCCGTGCTTGGCTTACTCCTTTGCTGTCACTGTTTTTAAATTCTTAATACTTTATGAGTGAGGGCCCCCTTTTTCATTTTGACTGGACCTGCACATGAAGGAGTTCCTGCTGTTGGGCTATAGCAGGGTCTCCAGGAGTCTGACCAGGCTGATCATCCACACTGGCGGACACATATTTTGACAATCATGCCTAGGAACAGGGTAAGTCACTCCTGGCAAAGAAAACAGCAAGGGCAAAAGCTAGGAGGAAGGAAACAGTTTCAGATCCTAAATTTAACGTTTTTCTTTTTTTCCTCCCATTTCCTAGTACCACCTGTACAACGATGAATCTTTGTATGTAAATTAATTCACTTAAAAAAGTCAATAATATTTATCCAAGAAAGAAACTACATATCATTACTATAAATGGAAAACCAGGGGCACCTGGGTGGCTCAATCATTAAGCGTCGGCCTTCGGCTCAGGTCATGATCCCAGGGTCCTGGGATCGAGCCCCGCATCGGGCTCCCTGCTTGGCGGGAAGCCTGCTTCTCCCTCTCCCACTCCCCCTGCTTGTGTTCCTGCTCTCACTATCTCTCTCTCTGTCAAATAAATAAATAAAATCTTAAAAAAAAAAAAAAAGGTAAACCAGTATCAGATACCATAAGGGGAAGGCACTGTAAAAATAAAAATACTATAAAGAAACCACCTTAAGTCTTAGCTAGATACTGTGGCTTACAGTTGAGATGAGCAAATGTTCAGAAAGGTGTTAATGCCCTGTTAGCCCCGAAATGACACTTTCTCTTTGGTTTACTCAGAAGTGTAAGGGAACCTAGAACCTAATAACTTTTTTACGATGTCACTGGGTGTTACTTAATGTCTCATCAGTGTAATATGAAATCGTCCTCTGTCCCACTCTTTCTTGGGAGCAAGGGTTCTGCTCAAGAGCAGGTTGCGGTCTTAATACGTGAGCTACCGATAGGAAAAGAAAGCCTTGTGAGGCGAGACAGGGACTCTGCCCGGTTGTTTTGAGTCTAAATAATAAATTAACCACAATGGAAGGCGGAGGGGCGGGGCCCAGACGGCTGGGGGGCCATCCCGAGCCCCCACCCCACCCACCTGCGCCAGCTCACCTGCGGGGCGGCGCCTGGATCCGCAGCCGCGTGGACCGGAGCGATGGGGTGGCAGCCTCCCTCCTCAGTAACCGAGTGCCCCGCTTGCTCGGGCGTCCCCGGCCCGGCTGGGGTCGCTATGGCAACGCGGGGCCCAGCAAAGCCGCCGGCAGAGCCCGCCCCTTCCTGCGGAGACCGTGAGTTTGCTGCGCGGCGGGAAGGGTGCACAATCGGGGGCGTGGGGAAGGACGTCTTAGGGCCTGTGCAGGTCGAGTGCCGCCTGGGACATCGGCCTGGTGGCCAAAAGGCTGGTGGGCGAGCCCGAAGACCCGATATCCGCGGAGCGTGGGCCCCGGTGGGCCCCGGGAGGCTACTGCCCTCCCCGTCTGGGGGTCCCCAGGGCAAATACAGCACCCCAAGCAGACAGGAAAGGGTTAAAGGCTTTCCTGCCGTGTTTCGAAGACAAAGCGGCAAAATGTGAAGGGAAAACCCACGTCACTCCGATTCTTAGTCTTGTGGGGTGGAGGGGTCTACTAGACACCTTTAAGAATCTGAGAGAAGCTGTGCAGACCCTCCACCCCTTGAAGATGCTTGTATTTTAGACACACAAGTCAGCCCATGTCACTCCTCACGCCTCTCCTGGGTTCACATCCTTACAGTGGCCCCCCTGTCACTCAGAGTAAAAGCTACAGTCCCCGCAAGGGCCTTCAGAGTTCCCCGTCATCTGCCCACCTCCCTCCCCTTTCCTCTATGACCCTGTCCCCTACTTCTGGCACCCAGTCTCACTCTGCTCCAGCCACACACTTGCTTCCTTGCTCTTCCTGGAAAATGCTGGGCATGTTCCTGCCTCGGGGTTTTTGTCTCTTCTGTTCCTTCTGCCAGGACATCTCTTCCTACAGATGGCAGTCTAGATCATTCCTTCCTCTTCTTCAAGGTTTTATTCAGAAATCATCATCTCAGTAAGGAGTTTCTGGATCACCTTTTTTTAAAAGTAATCTCTATGCCCTAAAAAAAACCAAAAAAAACTCTATGCCCAATTTGGGGCCTGAATTCGACACCGATATCAAGAGTCACATGCTCTACCAACTGAGCCAGTCTGGTGCCCCTGGACCACCCTATTTAAAACCGGAATCTTGGGGCGTCTGGGTGGCTCAGTCGTTAAGCGTCTGCCTTCGGCTCAGGTCGTGATCTCCAGGTCCTGGGATCGAGCCCCACATTGGGCTCTCTGCTCAGCGGGGGAGCCTGCTTCTCCTCTCCCTCTGCCTGCCGCTCTGCCTACTTGTGCTCTCTAGCAAATAAAGATATAAAATCTTTAAAAATAAATAAATAAAACTGGAATCTCCATATATACTTCACAACCCATTTTCCTGCTTCCTGTTTTCCCAGCCTCATTCCTGTTTCATGTGGTGGAACATTGGCATATGTGTGTGTGTGTGTATACACATATTTATTGTCTTTTCGAAGGCAAAGGTTTTTTTCTTCCGACTTTTGAGTGAAAAATTTCAAACACACGGAAAAGCATAATAATAGTACAATGAACACCTGTTACAATCTCTGCGTATAGTGGACAATTATTGGCGTGTTGCCATATTTGAAGTCGGAGAAGTTTTTGTGTTTTTTCACTGCTGTCTCCCTAGGACCTAGGTGAAAGGCCCAGCACCTAGTAGTTGCTCAACAAGTATTTGTCAAATGAATGATTGGATGATGTGCTTTTAGAGACTCTTGCTCCAGGAGCCTTCAGGTTAGGGATTCCTGCTAGAGACAAAGCAGAATCTCTAGGGCTGTTTTTGGAAATAGTATCCTGCCCAGGACTACGCAGCTTGCCCCGGCTGTTTGCCAGGCTGTATGCCCAAGGGGCTGGGTCCTCCTGGAGGGACACATTTTTCTGATTTGCACCAAGGCACAGTAGGGGCTAGAGGCAGACTTCTTGGGGTGGAAGCTTCCTCCTGCTGTATAGAAGCACTTCTATCTTGCCCCAAACTATGCTCTCTCTCTTTTTTTTTTTTTAATTTTTTTTTTTTAAAGATTTTATTTATTTATTCATGAGAGACAGAGACAGAGAGAGAGAGGCAGAGGGAGAAGCAGGCTCCCAAGGAGCAGGAAGCCCGATGCGGGACTCGATCCCAGGACCCTGAGATCATGACCTGAGCCGAAGGCAGACGCTTAACCATCTGAGCCACCCAGGCGCCCTAAATATTTTTTTTTTATTTGACAGAGACACAGCAAGAGAGGGAACACAAGCAGGGGGAGTGGGAGAGGGAGAAGCAGGCTTCCTGCTGAGCAGGACCCGATGCGGGGCTTGATCCCAGGACCCTGAGATCATGACCCGAGCCGAAGGCAGACACTTAATGACTGAGCCACCCAGGCGCCCCTATGTCCTCTTTCTGTGGGCTCTTTATCACCCCCAATACCTAGCAGAGTCCTGGTACATAGGGTGCACTTAGGATGTATTTACTGAATAGAAGAATGGTACCTGTGCTGGTCATTGGCTGTCCTCAGATTCCATTCTTCCCTTTTCCCCTGTTCTGCTCTGTTTAGCAGAGGGCTGCATCCTGCCAGCTTCATTTTTCTTAGGTCTCTGGTCAGTTCACTTCTGGCTGCCTTCAGCCAATGGGAGACGCTTGCAGGAGACTGAGAGGTGGGCAGGAGGGAGGGAGAAGTTGGGGTAGTTATTCCTATTTCTTTCTGCCTCGGATGGTGTCTCTGGGGCAGAGAGCGCATATGGCTATCTCTCCTGACACACAGGTCTGGCCCCTGGGCTCTGTCACCACCTCCTCCCTTTGTCCTGTCAGTCCCACGTATGGTAGTGGCTTTCCTCCACTGCTCATATTGGGACTGTCTTCTTTTCCCCTAGTGCTCTTTCAGTGTGTCCCACACCTTTTTTTTTTTTTAAGATTTATTTATTTATTTATTTATTTGAGAGAGAGTGAGCCCACACAGGGGGAGCAGCAGGAAGAGGGAGAGGGAGAAGCAGGCTCCCTGCCGGGCAAGGAGCCTGATGGGATGTGGGGCTCCATCCCAGGACCCTGGGATCATGACCTGAGCCTAAGGCAGACGCTTAACTGACTGAGCCAGGCGCCCCTTGTATGTGTGTTATTTTTTGTTTATTGTGGTAATACATATGTAACATAAAAGTTGCCATTTAACCATTTCTAAGTGTACAGTTCAGTGGCATTAGTACATTCAAAATATTGCTCACCTGCCACCTATCCACCAACCATTTATCCGTTTCTAGAACTTTTTCATCATCCCAAACTAAAATTCTATACCGATTACATAATAACCCTGCATTCCCTCTTCTCCAGCCCCTCGTAACCTCTATTCTACTGTCTGTCTCTATGAGTTTGCCTGTTCTGGGTACCCCATGTAAGCGGATTCATAAAGTATTTGTTGAAGTGAGTTTTGCTTTAGACGTCCCCGTGGGATCAGGCTGCACTCACTTGGCTTCTTCCCAACCCTCCTTCCCCCATCTATTAACCAGTTTCTCCAGGGAGCACTTCCTTAACAAATCATATAAATATTGTTATATCTTTTTTTTTCTTTTTTACAAAACTGGAGCCAACTTGTGACCACAGAAAAAACACCCCTAACCCAAAGAATGGCAGAATTTTTTCCATGTTGAAACACATTTGAGAACACCATTTTAACATCTGAGTAGTATTTTGTTCACCAAGCTCCCATAGATGGGCATTAAATATACTTCCAGTGTTCTCCATTATAAATGTTGATCTGATTAATGTTCTTCCACATAAATGTGAGTGCACATTGCTGCTTATTTCCTTAGGACAGATTTCTAGAGGCAGAATTATGGGTCAAAATATATGAGCACTTGAGTTCTTTTTTTTTTCTTTTAATATTTTATTTATTTATTTGACAGAGAGAGAGCACGCATGCACAAGCAGGGGGAGTGGCAGAGGGAGAGGGAGAAGCAGTCTCCCCACTAAGCAGGGAGACCAATGTGGGGCTCCATCCCAGGACCCTGAGATCATGACCTGATCTGAAGGCAGATGCTTAACTGACTGAGCCACCCAGGCACTCAGCACTTTAAGTTCTTAATATATAACACCAAATTCCCCTCCAAAATGATTGTATTAATTCCATCCACAGAATAAGAGTATCTGTTTTTTCTCCCACTTTTGCCTTTGCTCACATTGACTATTACTGTGTTGTTGTTGTTGTTGTTGTTTTAAGATTTATTTATTTATTTGAGAGAGAGAGCATCAGCAGAGGAGCAGAGGGAGAGGGATAGAGAATCCCAAGAGGACTCCAAGCTGAGTGGGGAGTCTGATGCGGGGCTCGATCTCATGACACCAAGATCATGACCTGAGCCAAAACCAGAGTCAGATGCCTAACTGACTTTGCCACCCAGGTGCTTCTGAGTATTACTGTTTTTAAATCTCTTTAGCAATCTCAGAAGAAAATCTTGTTTTGATGGGCTTTTCTTTGGTTACCAGTGGGCTCTCCTTCATTGCTTTGTTCTTCATTCCAATTGGAATGGGACTTTTTGTTTGTTTTGGTTTTTGTTTTTTTGTTTTTGGAATTGGACTTCTGCTCTGATTTCAACACTCATTGCATCATTTATAATTAATTTGTTGGGTGTATGTCTCTCTCTCAGCAGAGGGTAATTGATGGACACAGAACTTGCCCTGTGTAAATTCTTTCTCATCCAAGTTTCTTTTGGTTGCAACTAGAGATGCCATCTCGTACTACCTGATAAAGGAAATTTATTAAGGATACAAGAGTGTTGGAAAGCTGTCAACAGCAAAGCCATCCTCTTCCTCTCTCTTGGTCCCTCCATGTCTCTGTGTGTCTCCTTCATTCAGCTTTCTCCTGCTCGTGGTGGAAAATAGCTGCCCCGTATATCACCTCAGTTATATAACCGCTCACAGAAATTAATTGGCTCTTTCTGAATTCCAATCCCAAATTCATGAGTGGCCCAGCTAGGGTCTGGAGTCCGCCCCTGGCCAGCCATGCTACTGATGGCTGTGGTTCTCTCCAATATTCTCCTCTCCTTTCCTTCTCAGATGCCTGGCCAGCAGTCCCAGCAGGCTCTATCCTAGTACAAACTGTCCCTTGGCTTGTGGCTTTATCTAGAACCGCCCTGCCACCTGCTGAGTGGCGCATCATGGTCTAGAATTTCCTCTCTCCCTAGGTCAGGCTAAGACACAGCCTGAACCCCAGTCCCACCACTGCAAGGAGCCCTTTCACAGCCCCTAATCAGATCCTGGCTCAGGGAAACTAGAACCGTCCCCTGGAGAAGAACGTGGAGCAGGTTAAGGTTTATCTGCCTCTGCAGGCTAGCTGGATGGGCAGGTTACAAATCTGAGATTGTTCTCCCTATGGGGTCAGGATCTGGTAGCATTATTTTCAAACTCCTGAGTAGGAGCTATGGACTGGCCACTCCCCAATACTGAAGTGCCAAGAGCATCAAGCTTGAGAGCTCCTGTTCCAAATACCCTTCTGATAATTACTTGTCAGACTAGAATTTAGCTGGGCTCTTCTCAAGGATCTTTTGTAAAGCATGGGGTGAAGAGAGCTCTCCTGAGTGGTCTGAGGTTTCCAGACCACATATGCATGGTCTCTTCCATACAGCCACAGATAAACATCCCCTTGGGGAAGCATGGTCCTATTTACACCTTCCTGGGCACAAAGCTTTGGCTGAAAGCCTGGAGGCTCTGCCTTCTCAAGAAATCCTTGCAGATTTCACCCAACAGTTGCTGAGTTGCCAACTCTGGGGGGGCATTCACACTGCAGTCCACTCCTGAGAGCACCATCTAAATAAAATGAGAATGGGGTCTTCTGGGGTTGAGTAACCTGGGTCTCAATCTCCCAGAAGTGGCAGGAAGGACCCACCTGTCAGGACCGGCAAAAGTCGCCAGTGCACATAATCAACAAAAGTTTGAGACAACTCAAATGTCCATCAAAAGATGAATGGATAAGCAAAATGTCATCTGTCCATATAATGGAATATTATTCAGCCATAAAAAGGAAACACTGAGACAAGCTGCAGCCTGGGTGAACCTTGAAAACATTGTGCTAAGTGAAAGAAGCCAGATACAATATCCAGAATAAGCAAATCTACAGAGACAGAAAGTAGATGAATTGTTACTTGGGAGGGAAGACGAGGGGTTAGGAGGGTGATAGTTAAGGGAAAGGGGCTTTCTTTCGGGGGGCGGGTGAAAATATTCTAAAATATTCTAAAGTTGACTGTGATGATGGCTGCACAACACTGTGAACATACTAAAAACCACGGAATCGTACACTTTAAATGGTGAATTGTATGATACCTGAGTTCTCTCTAATAAAATGCTTTTTAAAAAAGTCTCCGATGCGGGATGAGCGCCCTCTAGGGGCTCTCACACATCCAGAGTGGGTCACTGGCCACCTTCCATTGTTTTTCATTTTTCATTCGGCCAAATTAAAAATCAGAGAGAGAAATGCCTAAAGAGGGTAATACAAAGTGCAGCAAACGTTGTTTAACTTTTTATAGAAGTGTAAAATACATATAGAAAAGTGGAAATATCATCAATGTATAGCTTGATAGATTTTTGCAGACCAAACACACCCTTCTTGTCAAGACTGGTGGTCTCTGGGACTGTCTCTCTCAGGAACAATGCCAAAAGTCCAATTTGAGTCCCTTCATATTTTTTTTTTTAAAGACTTTATTTATTTATTTGACACAGAGAGAGAGCACAAGCAGGGAGAGCGGCAGGCAGAAGGAGAGGGAGAAGCAGGCTCCCAGATGAGCAATGAGCCCAATGTAGGGCTTGATCCCAGGACCCTGAGATCATGATCCGAGCCAAAGGCAGCTGCTTAACTGACTGAGCTACCCAGGTGCCCCCGTTCATATTTTAAAAAAATATTTTATTTATTTATTTGTCAGAGAGAGAGAGAGAGAACAAGCAGGGGGAGCAGCAGAGGGAGAAGCAGGCTCCCCACTGAGCAAGGAGCCCGATCCGGGATCCATCCCAGGACCCTTGGATCATGACTCGAGGTGAAGGCAGACGCTTAACCAACTGAGCCACCCAGGTGTCCCCCCTTTATTTTTTTTAAAAAGAGATTTATTTAGGGGCGCCTGGGTGGCTCAGATGGTTAAGCGTCTGCCTTCAGCTCAGGTTATGATCTCCGGATCCTGGGATCAAGCCCCACATTGGGTTCCCTGCTCAGCTGGGAGTCTGCCTCTCCCTCTCCCTCTGATCCTCCTCCCTGCTTGTGCTCTCTGTCTCAAAGAAATAAATAAAATCTTAAGAGAGATTGATTGATTGATTGATTTTATTTATTTATTTTTAAGTAATTGCTACACCCAGCATGGGGCTTGAACTTTACCAGCTGAGCCAGCCAGGCACCCTGAGTCCCTTCACATAAATGAGGCCACTTCCGATTCTGTAGAGCTCCTCTTTTCCCTTGCTTTCTCTCCTTCTTTCCTAATCTCTGGGGTTACTCTATCAAGGAGGTGGCTATTTTTATGGAAATTTAAGTTGAATAAAAATAAAAATTCCTGGGGCGCCTGGGTGGCCCAGTCATTAAGTATCTGCCTTTCGGCTCAGGTCATGATCCCAGGGTCCTGGGATCGAGCCCCGCATCAGGCTCCCTGCTCCACAGGAAGCCTGCTTCTCCCTCTCCCACTCCCCCTGCTTGTGTTCCCTCTCTGGCTGTCTTTCTCTCTGTCAAATAAATAAAACCTTAAAAAAAAATAAAATAAAATAAAAATTCCTCAGTCACACCAGTCATATTCCAAGTGTTTAGTATTTAGACACATGTGGCAACTGGTTACTATATGGGACATTGCAGATACAGAACATTTCCTTTATCATAGAAAGTTCTACAGGACAGTGCTGCTTTGGGGATGAGCTCTTATCTTTTGTCACTATCCCGTCCTTGGAAAGTTTTATTTCTCTCTCTCTGTCAAATCCTTTTTTTCTTTTTCTTTCTTTCTTTTTTTTTTAATTGATCAGCAAAATTCTCTGTCAGAACCTAACATAATGTCTACAAGGATAAGCTGGTAGAAATTACACGGTTTGAAAATAGTTGTTTGGCAAACAAACACAGCTAATAAATCATCCCAAAGAAAAATGCACAGCCTCACTAGCAATTAAAGAAATGAAAGTTAAAATAACCCTGCCATACCATTACATACTGTCTAGACTAGGAAAAATGTGTAAAAATGATGGTCTGTGATATTGGCAGCACTGTGGGGAACGAGGCACCATTACATACTGCTAGCCATCCAGGCAATTAGGTAAATCCTCTTGAAAAACCATCTGGAACTATGTTACAGAAAGTATAAAACTATTTTCTGACTGAATTAATTCCACTTAATGACTACTGTTTATTTACTTAACATATAGCCGGTGTGAGGCATAGTACTTGGTACTTTACATTCTTTTTAAATTTTTGTTATTACTTTTATTTATTTATTTATTTTTAAAGATTTTTTATTTATTTATTTGAGAGAGAGAGAATGGGAGAGAGAGCACATGAGAGGGGGGAAGGTCAGAGGGAGAAGCAGACTCCTTGCCGAGCAGGGAGCCCGATGCGGGACGCGATCCAGGGACTCCGGGATCATGACCCGAGCCGAAGGCAGTCACTTTACCAACTGAGCCACTCAGGCGCCCTTGTTATTACCTTTAAATTTTTATTCATTTATTTGACAGAGAGAGAGAACACAAGCAGGGGGAATGGCAGTGGGAGAGGGAGAAGCAGACTCTCCACTGAGCAAGGACCCTGAGATCATGACCTGAGCCAAAGGCAGATGCTTAACCCACTGAACCACCCAGGCGCCCCCATACTTTTTTTTTAAAAAGATTTTATTTATTTATTTGAGAGATAGAATGAGAGAGAGAGTGCACATGAGAGGGAAGAGGGTCAGAGGGAGAAGCAGACCCCCCGCCGAGCAGGGAGCCCGATGCGGGACTCGATCCCGGGACTCCAGGATCATGACCTGAGCCCAAGGCAGTCGCTTAACCAACTGAGCCACCCAGGCGCCCAAGTACTTTTCATAACAATCCTATGAGATAGGTCGGAATCCTTATCCTCATTTTAAAAAGTCAGCAACCTCAGGTTCACAGAAATTAGATAACCTATCCAGAGTAAAAGACCAAGGAAGTGGCCGAGCGAGGATTCAGTTTCAGACCCCTTAACCTAGGAAGACCCGCCCAGAACTTCACACTGACTCTCATTTCAGAGAATTGCCTCCAAGGGAACAGTACACTTGGGGCAAGGGAAGAAATTTATGAAAAATATAAATACTAACGTAATTTCTACAAAAGGAAAAGCTGGAAAATGTACACAGAAGACAATATAAATTGGGCCCCGCACATACGAGGCTCTCCATAAATGCTTAACTTTTAAAAAATCAATTGGGTGGAAAAAGGTTCTGGCCCTTTAAACGTCAGAGGCGGGTTAAGACGGAAAGGAGGCCGCAGACGAAGCTGACGTGAAAAGCTTCAGGCCTCATTTAAATGAGCATGCGTAAAAGCTTGCCCTCGTTCCCTCGCCACGTTCCTGTACTAAAGTGCGCGTGCGCTGCCTGAACCTGGAGAGGGCAGTCGGCTCCGCCCGCCTACTTAGGTGGGCGGAGACAGTCGCGCGAGTTCGGCGGGCCTACATTCTCCCGCGCTATTAACCAGCCCGCCCCTTTTTGCACATGCGCGTACATCAGCACTAGAACGAGGGGTTGTAGAGTGGCGTCTGGAGTTGCGCCTGCGCCGTGAATGCCCCTGCCGGAAGTGGGCGGGTCGTATTCCGAAGCCTAAAGGGCGGAGGGAGAAAACGCGGCAAATGCTAACTGAATGGAAAGCAGAGTTGGGGCGCTGTCCCAGATTCGTGAACCTAGAAATGTAAAGACCAGAATGTGATCACAGAGAACTTACTTGTCCATCTAAAAAAGGTTTTACAAGATTGTTCTGTTTACATGTATGTTAAATGCAGGTTTTAGGGAAAGGGAGGATTTCCCCTAAGTTTCCTTTTTTTCCCTATGAATTTTACCTTCTAGAAAGAAGGCTTCAGGACTCAGGGAGATTTGAATGCCTTCTATGTGCCCAGTTTGAAAACAAGTATTATGACAAAAAATTCAAGAGGAACATGTTCTTGCCCACAGAAACGTTCGTCCTAGGAGACAGGAAACCGTCTGGAAGTCACGTTCAGTAAGAGGCGGAAAAGAAGTCTGCATCGAGGTAAGTGATTTTGTGTCTTTAAAATTGTAAATGCTGGGGCGCCTGGGTGGCTCAGTCGGTTAAGCGGCTGCCTTCGGCTCAGGTCATGATCCCTGCTCAGCGGGAAGCCTGCTTCTCCCGCTCCGTCTGCCTGCCTGTCGCTCCCCCTGCTTATGCTCTCTCTCTCTCACTATCTCTGTCCTGTGTCAAATAAAAATAAATAAAAAATCTTTTTTAAAAAATTGTAAATGCTTTGGAAGTCCCTTGTGTCAGTTCATCAACTTTATTCCATAGGCATTTGTGGAAAGCACGTTGTGTTTTATACGTGTGCACCTTACTGGATACTGGAGATTCAAAGATGAATATAATTCAGCCCCTGCCCTTGAAAAGTTCACACCGTGGGGTTCAGGGGTAGGACTAGCCTGGGCAAGGGCTTGGACTAGGAATGATAGTGTAAAGTGGCTCTGGAGACTGTCTTGACTGAAAAGGGGAGGGTAACCTCAGAGAACATAGGAGATGGTGTTCTATGAACATAGTCGGGTAGCCTGGGAGAGAGGAGGTTAGATGCCAAGCTGAGGATGTTTGGAACCAAATCTGGTGGTCAGGAACCTGTTTGTTTTCTTGAACTTGCTTTGATACAGGGCACGAGGCAGAAGGTGACTTTTTGACCACAGTGACCTGGTTAAGCAGGGAGCAGCTGGAAAACTGTCTAAAGAAGTGTAAGCTGGTGAGCAGAGAAACTTCCATGCCAAGTTACAAATCCTAATCAAGGATCCAAACAACTGAAAGGAAAAGTGATTCTTGGGTATTCTGAGGAAATTACTCAGACATTACGTGGGGCTAGGGAGAAAAAAATTTCCCTTTTGTGTTTGTTTGTTTTAAATATTTATTTATTTATTTGAGAGAGACTGTGGGCACATGGCTCCTGCAGCCAGAGGGAGGGAATCCTAAAGCAGACTCACCACTGAGCAAGCATCTGAGGGGGGGACTCCATCCCAGGATCCCGAGATCATGACCTGAGCCGAAATCGAGTGTCGGGTGCTCAACCAACCGAACCGCCCAGGATCCCCAAGATTTTCCCTTTTGGATAGCCATCATCTTCCTAAACTATTTTCTCCTTGAGAGATTGGATCTTAGAAGGGTCTTAACCCAAGAATGCACCTGCTGTAGAAAGAATGAATTGTTTCATAGGTGACTTGCAAGGAACACAGAAAAGTACTGAAAAACTGAACAAGGACACCTTAAATGGACTCACAGTACACCCATTAGTACCATTTTCCCCATAGAGGAGTCACACAGGCCTCATGCTAAAGAAGGGCCTTGTGCTTGGCTTAATGCTCTGCTGTCACCATTTTGAAATTCTTAATTTTTTAGCAAGGAATCCCACATTGTCATTTTGCACTGGGCCGCACAAGTTATGTACTTGGTCCTGCCTCCCTCCTCCAACTTTTCTCTTTTTCTCTCTTTTGTAGTCCTTTCTCTTCTCTTCCCCTCTGCTATATTTCCCTCGTCCTATTTTCCTTCCTTGGCTTTTTCCCACTCTTTTAAGGCTGAGTATAAGGATGCTGTGGCCTTGGGGCGCCTGGGTGTCTCAGTCGGTTAAGCGTCTGCCTTTGGCTCAGGTCATGATCCCAGGGTCCTGGGATCTAGCCCCGCATCTGGCTCCCTGCTCAGCGGGGAATCTCCCTCTCCATCTGCCTCCCCCCACCTCCGGGCTCGTACTCTTTCTTGCTTTCTCTTGCTTTCTCTCTCTCTCTCAGATAAAATCTTAATTCAAAAAAAAAGGATGCTGTGGCCTTGTAAGCCTCAAAACATGTTCCTGTCATGGGTTGAATTGTGTTTCCCCCAAAGACATCGAAATCCTGATCTCCAGTTCCTGTGAATGTGATTTTATTTGGAAAAAGGGTCTGTGCAGATGATCAAGTTAAGATGAGGTCATTAGGGTAGGTCCTAATACGATATGGCTGGTATCCTTATGCAAAGAGAAAATATGGACAGAGACAGACACAAGCAGAATGCCAAGTAAGATTGGAGAGATGCTGCCACAAGCCAAGGAATACAAAAGATGGCAGGAACACCACCAGAAGCTAGAAGAGGAACATGGAACAGATCTGAGCTTCCAGAAGGAACCACTCCTACAGACACCTTGATTTCAGATTTCTAGCCTCCAGAACTGTGAGACAATACATTTCTGATGTTAACGCCTCCCAGTTTCTGGTACTTTGTTACAGCAGACCTAGGAAATGAATACAATTCCCCATAGGTCCTTAATGAATACTTGATGAATAAATGGATGGTTGAATAAAGTATAATTGTATTGTCTTTGCCTCTTTAAAAGATGACAAAAGACCTATGAAGATAATAACTGTCCTTTTTTTTTTTTAAGTAGCCTCCACACCTAGCGTGGGGCTTGAACTCAGGACCCTGAGATCAAGAGTCACATGCTCTACTAACTGAGCCAGCCAGGCCCCCCAACTGTCAGTCCTTTCAACCCTAGTGAATGGTTGAAAAGCTGGCCCCTTCCCCAACCTACTTCATTTTCTCCTATGATATAATCACTGTATTTGATACTGACTTTGTCCTGTGTCTTCACACATGTCCTGGGCCATGATAATATGGGCAGGTAGAGTGGGTGACTGTGGTGGACATTCTTGGTTGCTACTGAAATTCAATGCCCTTTTCTCCTTGATATGAGATCTCCAAATGTATGAGCTTCCCTTTTGTCCAGGGAAAGTGACCCCCACCTCCCAGAACCAGAGGGAAAATTGTCATTGGGCAAGTCTTTTCTGTAAAGATAATAAATATTTTTTGACTTTGAAGGCCAAATGTTTTCTCATATATATATGTAGCAACAATACATAGCTACACTTACACTGATGAATGAAATTGAAATTGTGTTGCAAATAATACGGACCTCATTCATTACTCAAAATGTTAGGCTCTGCCTTAGTTCCTTCAGGCTGCTGGAACAAAATACCACAGGCTGGTATTATAAACAATAGAATTTTATTTCTCACAGTCTGGAGGCTGAAAGTCCAAAATAAGGGTGTCAGCATGGTCAGCTGGGTTGTAGACTTCTTACTGTATTCTCACATGGTGGGGTCTCTTTTATAAGGACACTAATCCCACTTATGAAGGCCCCACTCTCATGGTCTAATCACCTCCCAAAGGCCCCACTTCCTAATACCATCACATTGGGCATTGGAGTTCCAACATGTGAATTTGGGGGGATAGGGCATTTAGGCCATAGCAGGCCGTAAGTATAAATATTAATAAGAAAGTTTCATGATGTTAGGTGCCATTCCAAAGAAGAGTTCTGTATCATAAATCTGTTCCCTATCCCGGATTGTCTCATTTAGCTTTTGTAGTAAAACAAACAGCAACCTGTTCTGAGTGGCATACAGCAATAAGCATTTCTGTAGCTTATTTATTTTCAGGTGGCTGATCTAGGTTGGCCTTGGTTAAGGCAGCCAGGTGTCTCTCTTCCTCCCCATTTCAAATAGCCCAATAGCGGCTTTCCTGAAAATGCACTTAGATTTTTTGTAAGCCATCAGCCAAATGAAATAGACTTTTCAAAAGTACTTCAAAAAGGCAGAAGGTTCGAACTCTTTTAGGGAGTGTGAACCGCTTTGGAAGACACTTTGGTATGATCTGGTGCAGTTAAAGGTAAGAATGGCAATGAACTAGCTGTGTGCCAGGATAAATAGACACGAAGCCATTGTAGCATTGTTGTACACATCCCGAGCAGGAAGTGACCTGACTGTTTATCAGTGATAGAAGGGTAAACCACTTGTGTGCTATTCACGCACTAGAACATCCTAACAGCGAAAACAAATTAGAGTCATATGCAGCGTAGAGCCTTTTTTTTTTTTTTAAGATTTTATTTATTCATTTGAGACACAGAGATACAGAGACAGAGAGAGAGCATGAGAGGCAGAGGGAGAGGGAGAAGCAGGCTCCCTGCTGAGCCAGGAGTCTGATGTGGGGCTCGATCCCAGGACCCTGGGATCATGACCTGAGCCGAAGGCAGACGCGTAACCATCTGGGCCACCCAGGCGCCCCAGCATAGATGAGTCTTAAACATACTGTTGCATGCAAGAAGACCAGCATAAAAATAAACAACAAAAAGAAAATAAAGTATAATTTCATTTAGAAAATTTCGAAGCTAGGAAAAACAAATCTATGTCATCTAGGGATGCAAAGATAAATAGTAAAAACTACAAGGAAAAGCAAAAGAAATAGGATTGTGGTTACCTCTGGGGAAAGGAAGGGGGTTGTGAATCAGCATGGACGACTCTTTGGGGGTTGTCAATGTTCTATTTCTTTCTTTTTTTTTTTTAAGATTTTATTTATTTATTCATGAGAGAGAGAGAGGCAGAGGGAGAAGCAGGCTCCCAAGGAGCACGGAGCCCGATGCAGGACTCGATCCCAGGAACCTGGGGTCATGACCTGAGCCGAAGGCAGACGCTTAACCATCTGAGTCACCCACGCGCCCCTATTTCTTTTTTTTTAATTGAAATATAACTGACATACAAAATCCTATTCAGGTGTACCTTGAATCACCTTGTAGTGATTCAGTATTTTTATACATTACAAAATGATCCCCATGATAAGTTTAGCTACCAATCGGCACCCTACAAAGTTATTACAATATCATTATTTTTTAAATGATTTTTTTTATTTTTAAAAAAATTTAAAATTTTTGTTTATGTATTAAAAAAATTTTTTTAAAAGATCTTATTTATTTGACAGAGAGCACAAGCAGGGGGAGTGGCAGGCAGAGGGATAGGGAGAAGCAGACTCCCTGCTGAGCTCGATCCCAGGACCCCAGGATCATGACCTGAGCTGAAGGCAGACGCTTAACTGACTGAACCACCCAGGTGCCCCAAAGTTATTACAATATTATTAACTATATTCCCTATGCTGTACATTATATTCCTATGACTTACTTATTTATTTGAGGGAAAGGGAGAGAGAATCTTAAGCAGGCTCCACACACGGCACAGAGCCCAGCATGGGGCTCATTCTCAAGA
Source organism: Leptonychotes weddellii (assembly GCF_054177405.1). NCBI lineage: Eukaryota > Metazoa > Chordata > Mammalia > Carnivora > Phocidae > Leptonychotes > Leptonychotes weddellii. The sequence continues at coordinate 75,336,779 of NC_138381.1, forward strand.
CCATGAGATCATGACCTGAGCTGAAATCAAGAGTTGGGTGCTTAACCGACTGAGCCACCCAGGTGCCCCCAGTGACTTACTTGTTTTATAGCTGGAAGGCAGTGTTCTATTTCTTGACCTGGGTTGTTGTTACATGGGAGGTGTTCATCTCATAATTCTTTTTTTTTTTAATTAAAAAAATTTTATTGAAGTGTAATTGACATAGTGTTTTATTAGTTTCAGGTGTACAACATATTGATTCAATACTTCTATACTTCTATATTGCCTTCCCTTAGATGATCTTCCAGTATCTTTTGTGTGGTGCAATATTTAATATGACATACATTACATATGAATAAGAGCTCTATCTAGCTTTGCTCATTATTGTCATCCCAGTGCCTAGCGTGGTGCTTGGCGCATAGTAGGCACCCAAAAATATATATTACTTATAACAACTTTTAAGATGTGAGTCACCTAAAAAAAAAAAAAAAAAAAGATGTGAATCACCTACCATAAAATTCACTCTTTGAGGTGCACAATTCAGTGTACAATTCAGTAGTATATTCACAGACTTGTGCAGCCATCAGCACTATCTAATTCCAGAATATTTTCATCATCCCCAAAAGAAACCTCACACCCTTAGCAGTCACTGTCTCTCCCCCTTCCCCCATCCCCATTCTCTGACAACCACTAATCTACTTTCTGTCTCTATGGATTTGCTTATTCTGGACATTTCATATACATGGTAGCACACAGTTATATGGTCTTTTGTGACTGACTCCTTTCACATAGCATAATGACTTCAGGGGTCTTCCATGTGGTAGCATGTGTGAGTACTTTGTTCTGTTTTGGTTTGTTTTTAATTTTTTTTATTAAGTGATATCTATGCTCAGCATGGGGCTTGAACTGTCCACCAAGAGTCAGGAGTCGCACGCTTCACTGACTAAGGCAGCCAGTCGTCACACACACCATTCTGTTTTATAGCAGAATAATGTTGCATGATATGGTATATCACATTTTGTTCATTCATCAGTTGACAGACGTTTGGGCTATTTATGCTTTTTGGCTATTTGGAATAATGCTACCATGAATATCTGTGTACAAGTTTTTGTGTAGGCATATGTTTTCTCTCAGTGGTACACCTAGGAGTGGAATTACTGGGTCAGATGATTAGTCCATGGGTGACTTTTTTTTTTTTAAGATTTTATTTTATTTTATTTATTTATTTATTTTTTAAAGATTTTATTTATTTATTTGACAGAGAGAGACACAGCGAGAGAGGGAACACAAGCAGGGGGAGTGGGAGAGGGAGAAGCAGGCTCCCCGCAGAGCAGGGAGCCCGATGCGGGACTTGATCCCAGGACCCCGGGATCATGACCTGAGCTGAAGGCAGTCGCCCAACCAACTGAGCCACCCAGGCGCCCAAGATTTTATTATTTTTTTAAAGTACTCTCTACACCCAGCATAGGGCTTGAACTCACAACCCTGAGATTAAGAGTCATACACTCTACCAACTGAGCAGCCAGATGCTCCCTCCATGTGTCACTTCTTGAGGAACTGCCAAATGTTTTCCAATGTGGCTGCACCATTTTGCATTCCCACAGGTAACATTATGAGGGTTTTAATTTCTCTATATCTTTGCCATCATTTGGTATTGTCTTTTTAAAAATACATATTTTTAAAGATTTTATTCATCTCTTTGAGAGAGAGAGAGAGAGCACAAGCAGGGACAGAGGGAGAGGGAGAAGCAGACTCCCTGCCAAGCCAGGAGCCCCATGTGGGACTCCCATCCCAGGACCCTGAGATCATGACCTGAGCCGAAGGCAGTCGCTTAACCTACTAAGCCACCCAGGCGCCCCTAAAATAAGTTTTTAAAAATTAAAAAAAATTTTAGTAATCTTCACACCCAAAGTGGGGCTCAAATTCACAACCCTGAGATTAAAAGTCACCTGCTCTACTGAATGAGCCAGCCAGGGACCCTGGTATTGTATTGTCTGTCTTTTTTTTTTTTTTTAAAGATTTATTTATTTTAGTGAGAGAGAGAGAGTGGGGGAGGGGCAGAGAGAGAGACTCTCCAGCAGACTTCCCACTGAGCGCAGAGCCCCACACGTGGGGCTCGATCTCACAACCCTGAGATCATGACTTGAGCCGAAACCAAGAGTTGGATGCTTAACCAACTGCGTAACCCAGGCACCCCAATTATCTGTCTTTTTAACTTTAACCATTCTAGTGGGTGTGAAATGGTATCTCATGATTTGATTTTTATTCCCCAATGACTATAACAATGTTGAACTCAGTAGATATGTGTCAAATGCAGGAATAATCACATAAGTTTTCAGATTAAATAGCTACACCAAAATTTTACACCATTTTTTAAAAAAGTGTTTATTCATTTACTTGAGAGAAAGAGAATGGGGGGGAGGGGCAGAGGGAGAAGCAGACTCCCCGGGCCCCCAGATCATGACCTGAGCTGAAGGCAGACACTCAACCAACTGAGCCACCCAGGTGCCCCAAGTTTTACACTATTTTTAAAAATTAATACTTCAGTTGTTTTCTGGTTCTAGAAGTAGTATATGCTGAAATGACTATCCCAGAATCAAGGTAGTGGTTACCTTTGTGGGGAGGGAGGAAGAAAGTTATGATTAGGGAAGAAGGACATGGGGTTATCTAGAGTGATGGCAACCTTATTCTTGATGTGGGTCTTAGTTGTACAGATTCTCTTTATAATTTATTTAAACTACATAAAAATTGTACTTTTCTGTGTGTATATATATATATGTCACAATAAAAAGGTTATTGTTGGAAATTTGGAAATTGTTTTGTTTTATTAAAGATGAAGAGCATTGAAATATTTCTACCACCCATACTCTGTGAATGGTAGTTTTTTAGGTGGGAGAAAAAAGAATATTTGTTAATAAATCTGTTGAACAAGCCTTTTTGCCTTTTGTTGGAAGAAACAAATTTCTGAGAAGTCGCCAGCAGGTGGTGCAATGAAACAAGACTTAAATCTTGTAGCCTAAAAAGCAAACCAAAACAAAAACCTAAAAAGCAGCCAACACTCCGCCTAGTCATTGGAAAACGTTTTTGTGAATTTCCTATTATCTACAGTCTTCCTCCAATATCTTCCATCATACAAAGGAATCTGGTACATACGGCTTCACTGGGGAACTGTTAGACTTCATTCTTCAAATGCATCGAACAAAGAAAAACATAGACGCTCGATGTTTTCTCCCTTTTGTTTCACAGAGGACCTTCAAAATAGTAGGAATGGCTGGGACTCATCATATAGGGCTTTTGTGTCTGCAACAAATGAGGACAGCAAGGGTGTCTACAGATACATTCCTTTTGTATTCTGAGATGGCATTCGGCTTTTGAGGTGAATTAGGAAGTGTTCAGTTTCTAAACCTTTATCAAGCACTTCCTTCCGCGCATCTCTGGCCATTGGAGGTTGGGGAAATTTTCACTAGAAAATTAATAATAGAAAGGATAAATTTTTTTTTAAAATCTACACCCAGATGGGTTGAAAAATCAGTGCTTTGTACTGTACTTGCAGCTTTTCCTTAAGTCTGAGATTGTTAAATAAGTTAAAAAATTTTTTTTTTTTAAAGATTTTATTTATTTATTTGAGACAGAGAGAATGAGAGAGAGAGAGCACATGAGAGGGGGGAGGGTCAGAGGGAGAAGCAGGCTCCCCGCCGAGCAGGGAGCCCGATGCAGGACTCGATCCAGGGACTCCAGGATCATGACCTGAGCCGAAGGCAGTCGCCCAACCAACTGAGCCACCCAGGCGCCCCTAAGTTAAAAATTTTTATATGTATATAAATCAAATCACAGAAAGGGAGAAAATATTTGCAATTGTGTATATGAAAGGGACTTGTATCCAGAATATATAAAGAACCCTTACAACTCAACAATAAAAAAGGGAAATAGCCCCATTTAAAAATGAGCAAAGGATTAGAATAGACATTTCTCCAAAAGAAGATATATAAATGGTCAATAAACACATGAAAAGACACTCAACATTTTTAGCGATTAAGAAAACACAAAATTAAAACCACAATGAGATACACTCCATACAAAACTGTAAGGATGGCTAAAATGAAAAACACAGACAATAACCAGTGTTGACATGGATGTGGAGAAATTGGAGCCTTCATGCATTGCTAGTGAGGGTGTAAAATGGGCAGCTACTTTGGAAAACAGTTTGGCAGTGCCTCAAAATGTTAAACACAGGGGCACTTGGATGGCTCGGTTGGTTTAAATGTCTGACTTTGGCTCAGGTCATGATCTCAAGGTCCTGGGATTGAGCCTCTTGTCAGGCTCTGTGCTCAGCAGGGAGTCTGCTTGTCCCTTTCCCTCTCCCCCCTCCCCGCCCCCCCCGACTCGTTCTCTCTCTCTTTCTCAAATGGATAAATGAAATCTTAAAAAAAAAAAAGATAAACACAGAGATTACTCAGCAATCCCACTCCTAGGTATAATACGAGAAAAGAAAACACATGTCCACACAAAACCTTGTACACAAATGTCATAGCAGCATTGTTCACAATAGCCAAAAAGTGAAAACAACCTGAATTGCCATCAACCAATGAATGGATAAGCAAAATGTGTACTTCCTGTTTGAGTCTGAAGTCCTGAGAACCAGAGAACTAATGGTAAAAGTTCTAGCCCAAGTCCAAAGGTCTGAGAAACCAGGAGAGGTAAAAAAAAAAAAACACCCCAGGAGAATTGATGCTGTAAATCCCTGTCCGACGGCAGTAGAAGACTGATGTCCCAGCTAAAGTGGTCAGGCAGAGAGAGAGGGAGAATTCTCTCCACCATTTTGTTGTATTCAGACCTTCAACTGATTAGATGAGCCCCCCCAACATTGGGGAAGACAATCTGTTTTACTCAATCTACTGATTCAAATAATCTCTTCCAGAAACTCCATCACAGACACACCAAGAATAACATTTAACCAGACATCTGGGCATTGTGTGGCCTAGTCAAGTTGACATATGAAATTAATCATCACAGTATCTCGATAAAGCTATTATTAAAACAATATATAGGGGCACCTGGCTGGCTCAGTCGGTAAGGCATGCGACTCTTGATCTCAGGGTTGTGAGTTCGAGTCCCATGTTGGGAGAGTTTACTTAAAACAACAACAATATATATTACCCTTCAAAGCTGTCAAGGTCATGATAACCAAGGAAACACTGAGATAGGAGACTATTAAAGACAGGAAGCCTAAGTGCCATGTCAGGTTGAATTCTGGAACAGAAAAAGGACATCAATGGATAAACTGGAAAAATCTGAATAAAGTCTGGAGGTTTGTTTATAGTAATATGCCTGTGTTAATTTCTTGTGTTTTTTTTTTTAAGATTTAATTTATTTATTTTTGCGACAGAGAGAGCACACACGAGTGGGAGGGGAGGGGCAGAGGGAGAAGGAGACTCCCCACTGAGCAGGGAGCCCGATGCAGGACCCTGGGATCATGACCTGAGCCGAAAGCAGATGCTTAACTGACTGAGCCACCCAGGTGCCAAATTTCTTGGTTTTGATAAAGGTGTCATGGTTACGTAAATTGTCAGCATGAGGGAAAACTGAGTGAAGAGTATGTGGGAACTGTCTGTACTCTTCTTTGCAGCTTTGTAAATCTAAAAGTATCCCAAAATAAAATGTTTATTTTTTTTGAAAACCCAAATATATCATCAGTGCTTTCCGGTACTTACATAGTGTTGGGCACTTTATCTACATCAATGCATTAATCCTCACGACAGTACTACGAGAGCAATCCCTGTTTATAGAGAAGGCGAATTATGGACTCAAGGTCATGCATCTGACAAGTGGGAGGGCTGGGGTTTGAACTCGGGTTTGGCTGGGCCAAAGAAATCACATGCCCTTCCAGCCAGGACTTCAGCCCCAGTTAGGTGCAGTAATGTAAATAACTGAACAAGGATAGAAAGGGCATTTTGATACCTGAAGAGTAAACACTAAATAAATGAAATTTCTTTTTTTTTTTTTAAGATTTTATTTATTTATTTGACAGAGAGAGACAGGAAGAGAGGGAACACAAGCAGAGGGAGTGGGAGAGGGAGAAGCAGGCCTCCCACAGAGCAGGGAGCCCGATGCGGGGCTCGATCCCAGGACCCTGGGACCATGACCTGAGCCGAAGGCAGACGCTTAACGACTGAGCCACCCAGGCGCCCCAATTAAATTTCATAATAATGCTTGCTGTTTACATTATAAACCTGTGAACTGGGGCGCCTGGCTGGCTCAGTCGGAAGAGCACGCATGACTCTTGATCTCAGGGTTGTGAGTTCGAGCCCCAGGGTGGGCATAGAGATTACTTAAATAAATAAAACTTAAAAAAAAAAAAGCCATGAACAGAAAGATAGGGGCTTACAATTTCTATCAAACACCAGAAAAACATTTCAGAAAAAAAAAATTCCATCAATTTACATGATGGACTATTATTTCTGTTATACTAAATTCACCCAATCTTTTTCAGGGTGCAGGAATGACCATGCGCCTTTAACCAGTATATACACAATATTTTGGGCTCTACTTTTTTACTTAACACAATTTAATATACCTGTTTATAGGCATCCATTTAGTTCCCATACTGATTATTTTAACAGCCATATAGTATTATATGAAATAGACTACAGCTTGATCGTTTTAACAGCCATATAGTATTATATGAAACAGACTACAGCTTACTTCACCGTTTCCCTGTTGTGGGGCATTTGGGATGTTTCCAGCGATCTAAAAAGTGCTGCTATATTGGGGTGCCTGGGTGGCTCAGTTGGTTAAGCGGCTGCCTTCAGCTCAGGTCATGATCCCAGGGTCCTGGGATCGAGCCCTGCGTCGGGCTCCCTGCTCAGCAGGGAGCCTGCTTCTCCCTCTCCTTCTGCCTGCCTCTCTGCCTACTTGTGCTCTCTCTCTCTGTCAAATAAATAAATAAAATCTTTATAAAAAGTGCTGCTATAAACATCTTTGCCCAAATTGCTTGTTAAAATCTTTGGGGACTATTTTGAGCAAGGGCATTTGTGGGAAGCAGATGAAGGAAAAGTCCGTGGAATTTTCAGTTCTCCTTGGACAGATGCTCTTTTTTTAGAATTAGCTCTTGCCATCCTGTAATGCTCAAGTAGCTGGATGGTCTTGGATAAGTTACTTCACCTCTCTGCAACTTGGACTCTCTCTATTTAAAATGTGGTCCTCGGACCAATGATATTGGCTGGGAGCTTGTAGAATTACAGGATCGCTGGCCCTTCCTAGCACCTAGTGAATCAGAATCTGCATTTAATGAGATCTTCAGAAGGTAGTTCTTGATCCCATTAAAAGGTGGAGAAACTATGCCTTAAAATATTCACCTGTCAAACAGGGAGAATAGAGATCCGTCCTCAAGGCTGTTGAAGACTAAATACATTAATGCACGTACATGAAGTATATACAAGAGCACCAGGCACATAGTGAGCGTTATGTGTTTGCTACTTTTATGATTCTTCCCACCTGGTTGAACAAAGTCTCAGACTGACAGATTCCTAAGTAGAGTGCCTTAAAGAGAACAAATAGGGGAGATTTCCGCCTGGTGGTGTGGGCAGGGGGTGAGGAGGATAACACACTTTCTCACCCCTCGTGATCAAAGTCCTTAAGCAGAGCCAGATCCAGTCCCAGGGAGCTGACAAGTGAGTCTGAAAGCACTTTGGGCAGGAACCAGGACAGGGTGGCAGCCAGGTAAGATCTGATACTTCTGGCTATGCCGATTGGGGTGGCCAGCCCCTGCTATCTACAAAAGGGCTCGTGAATAATGCATACAGAGTCCTGACCCCACGGAGAGAACAGTCCCTTAGATTTGCAGCCTGACAGTCGGCCAGCCTGCAGATAAGGTGCACCTGCCCAGATCTCCCTGGGGGACAGGCCCAGCCTCTCCGGCCCACAGGTAGCTTGGGGCAGATGGACCTGCTTGGACTGAGTAGCTGCCAGCAGAGGTGGAGGGGCATCTTCCCAAATCCTCTGCTTGGTGACACTTTTCTCATCCTTCAAGGCCCTGTGTTTCCTTTTTGATTCCACTAACCCCAATTAAGTAAACCTGTTTCTGTTTTTTCACCATATGAGTGATCCATATGGTTTTGTAATTTTCATGACATATTATAGTGGGAGTCTCAAACTCAGGTGGCCCAAAGGACTACAGTTTACATAAATACATGAAGTAGTCTGGGGCAAGACAGTTGAGCATGGTGAGGACTGTGGCAAGTGGCAAGCCCATTGTGAAGGGGATATTTTTACTCTGTTCCAGTCCATTGCTATGCAGGAATGTGAGCCCAGTGTGATGAGATCTTCCCATTTTTCAAAAGAAAGTAAAAGTTCGGATTTTAGGTGCACCTGGCTGGCTCAGTTGGTAGAGCCTGCAACTCTTGATCATAGGGTTGTAGGTTCAAGCCCCAAGCTGGGTGTAGAGATTACTTTAAAAAAAAATTAAAGTTTGGATTTTAATGTAAAATTGTCCTTTTCATAATTAAAAAATTTACATAAATGTTTATAGTGGCTTTATTCATAATCAATCCAAACTGGAAACAATGCAAATGTCCCTCAGCTGGTGAATGGATAAAGAATGGAGAATTAAATCGAGCATACAATGAAATATACTCAGCAGAAGAAAAAAAGAAACAAACTGTTGATGCACACGGACCCCAAATGCATTATGCTGACTTCTGCTTCTGGCCAAGATACAGTAACATGGACCAGATTTACCTTCTTTTTATATAGATTTTTTTTTTAAGATTTTTATTTATTTATTTGACAGAGAGAGAGAGACAGCGAGAGAGGGAACACAAGTACGGGGAGTGGGACAGGGAGAAGCAGGCTTCCTGCAGAGCAGGGAGCCCGATGCGGGGCTCGATCCCAGGACCCTGGGATCATGACTTGAGCCAAAGGCAGACGCTTAACGACTGAGCCACCCAGGCGCCCCCAGATTTACCTTCTTATCTGAAACAACCACAAAATGGGGAAAATATACATGAAATTATGTTTTTTATTCAAGACACTGGACATCAGTCAACAGAGGATGGGGTCACTGAGAAACAGGAAACAAATTGTAGGAGTTATTCTACCATTGTCCCACTTATTGTCCTGAGAGAGTTTCCAGGCGATGGTGCAGGGAGGGGGATCCCAGGTGAAGCCTGGCAGACCCCCAGAGTTGAGAAGATAGAGCTGAGAGTCCAGGGGGCCCAAGGAGGTTAGAATTGTAGAGAGGGAACAGCTGCACACAGAGAATCCAGAGGCCCACCGAACCCCCTCCAGCAGTCAGCTGAGCGCTGGTCAACATGTATGCAAGGACAACCACCTGAGGCCAAGGAAAGAACCACCTAAAATGATTAGAAGTAAGAGTGTACAGCACTCACACTGGCCCAGGAATAGTGCCTCGTCCCACCAGCCAGACTGAAAACTTCATGATGTATTGGTCTTGCCTCACGTAGTGGGGAAAAATCAGCTCTAGACTGAGCACTGTTTTAGTCCCAGATAAATGTTTAAAGCAAGATTTGAAAGGATAAAATTGTTTCCAAGTAACTGCGTCTAATGTAAAGCTCAAAAATATTTTTAGGGAGGGGCGCCTGGGTGGCTCAGTTGGTTAAGCGACTGCCTTCGGCTCAGGTCATGATCCTGGAGTCCCTGGATCGAGTCCCGCATCGGGCTCCCTACTCGGCAGGGAGCCTGCTTCTCCCTCTGACCCTCCCCCCTCTCATGTGCTCTCTGTCTCTCTCATTCTCTCTGTCTCAAATAAATAAATAAAATCTTTAAAATATATATATATTTTTAGGGAAACTGAAATACAAAAAGAGGGGGAGGGAGAAGGTGGGGAGAAAGAGAAGAAAAAGGGGTGGAGGAAGGGAACCAATCAACAAGGTAAAATTCACAATGCCTGACATTCCATCAGCAATAACCAGGCATGCAAACAAGCCTTGTTTCACTTTTGTTGAGAGGTATTGTTATGAGTTGAACTGTGCCTCCCAAAGATATGCTGAAGTTCCAACCTCCAGGGATGAAAATCATAATTCAAAGTCGGTCTTTAATTAGCTGGGAATCTTGAATAAGTCACACTTTTCTTCAGGCATCAGTTAAGAATTCTGAATATTTCTCTGTGTGCTTATGTGTATATTTCCCATTCAGAGTTTTTAGAGTGGTTTGTGAACCCCAAAAGTTGAGAACCTCTGCAGTAGATGATCTTTCATGTTTATTCCTTCAACAAATATTAAGGGCCTACTATGTGCCAAGCTCTGGGGATACGATGATGACCAAGACAGAGAAAAGATCCCTGAGTTTATCTCATGCAGATTATATACCTATGGAGGGATTCATACAACCAGCATGGAGACAAACACTTTCACACAACGGTAACTTATATGAAGGAAATAAGACAGGTGACATATAAGTGACTGGGAGGAGGCATGAAGCTCTGGGTATTCAGGAAAGGTCTTTTTTCCAGAGGTGTTTTTACTGTTTGAATTGTGTCCCCCAGAAAGATATGTTGAAGTTCTAATACCCATTACCCAAGGTTGTCCTTATTTGGAAACAGGGTCTTTGCAGATGTAATTAGTTCAACTTAGGTGAGGTCATGCTGGAGTGAGTGGACCCTTAAATCCAGTAAGATTGGTGTCTCTATAAGAGGAGAGGACACGGAGACAAGCACACAGGGAAGAAGGCCATGGAACAACAGAGGCAGAGACTGGAGGGATGAAGCTGCAAGCCAAGGAATGCTAAGGATTGAGGGCCACCACAAGCTAGGAAGAAGCAAGGAAAGATTTTACCCAGTCTTGGAGCATGTCTTCGCTGACAACCTTGATTTTATACTTCAAAGCCTCCAGAACTGTGACAGAATACATTTCTATTGTTTAAGCCACTCAGTTTGTGGTATTTAAACAGCGCAGTTTGTGGTATTTAAACAGCGCAATTTGTGGTTAAGGCAGACCCAGGATCTTTCTTTTCTTTCTTTCCTTTCCTTTTCTTTCTTTTCTTTTTTCCTTTCCTTTTCTTTTCTTTCTTTCTTTCCTTCCTTCCTTTCTTTTTTTTTTTTGTAAGTAGGCTCCATGTCCAATGTGAAGCTTGAACTCAGGACTCTGAGATCAAGAGTTGCATGCTCTACCCACTGAGCCAGCCAGGTGCCCCAGCAGCCCCAGGAAATTAATACAGGTGTCATTGGAACTAAGGCTTGAATGATGACAAAGGCAACCATATGAAGATTTAGAAGGAATGTACCCTCAAGGGTAGGAAAAGAAAAAACCGTGTCAGGAAGTACTGATCCGGGGGAGTGAGATAGGAGATGTGACTGGGAAGCTAGGCAGGGATAGATCTTGTAGGTCCATGCAGGGAGAGGGAGGCAGTGGTGTCATATGAGCGACAGACAGCTGTCAAGAGAGTCACGCAGAATCTTAGAGGGCAGGAGTCTAGGATGTATTCTTTTCAGTAAGTCATGACCTGGTAAGACGACGGGTCCCTCTCTGCGCTTCCCCGCCCTGCCTGGCGAGCTTGCTGGATGATCAATGTCAGTTCCAGCATTCCAGGCCGTTGGCTTTGGCTCTGGTTAGGCAATGCCAAGGGGTGGTGAGCTTTCACCTCCCCCAAATCTTCCTTCCTCCCGACTCCAGACATCCCAAATAAACACAATCTAAGTAAAATCAGCTCTGCAAATGCAGCTTGTGGGCAAGTTCCCCAGCCTCAGCTAAGAGAGATCCGAAGCGCAGAAGCATTCTCAAGGGGGCAGCAACAGACCCTGCCACGACCCGCAAAACTAGCCGGCGCGCGGGCGCGCGGGGGCGGAGCTAGGGGAGGTGCGTGCGCATGCGCGGGGGCCTGCCTCCCGGCGAGGGGGTGGGGCGGGCGCTGGGGCGGGGGCTGTGACGTCAGGTGCGCGCGTGGCTCCGGCTGCGCAGGAACAGCTGGTGCCTCCGAAGGCGGCCGGCGGGCGGACGGGCTGGGGAGCTGGTGGCCGCCCGCGCCGCGCTGCGGGAGCTGCCACCGCCGCCGCCTCGCACCGCCGCACCATGTCCGGCCAGCTGGAGCGTTGCGAGCGCGAGTGGCACGAGCTGGAGGGAGAATTTCAGGAATTGCAGGTAGGGCCGGGCCACCTGGTCGCGCAACTCTGCTACCTGCGGTGCAGTGCCTTCCCCTTCCTGCTAACCCAGCCGGGGCGGTGGGGACCATCAGGGTCCAGGCGGCTGCCTCTGGCTGGGCACTGGGGGGCTGGTGGTCCTCGTGGGCCAGCACCCTCCTGTCTCCCAGCACTTCAGTTCTTCATCCACTTGGGGCGCCCGGTCGAAGCTCCCCATTACCCCGCCTTCGCACCGGCTCTTTGCTCCGCGCACCTCCTTCTCTGCAGAAAGTTGGTCTGTGGCCTCTGAGGGGAAGTTCCAGGTGTGTCATGTGGGGGAGGCCTGAGGGGACAGATATGTGCTGGGACTGACAGTATAGCCCAGCCCCCACCTCCGCAGGGGTCTCGCCTAACCGCACCCCCGTCCACCTGCTTTTGGCAGCCCAACTTCTCTGTTCTGGTGGGGCAGCCCTCTTTTCTGCAACTACATTTTGAGAGATGTGCTTGGGAGCCGTTCACCTTGAACCCCTAGGGTTTGCTCAGGGATTAGGGACCCCTGTTCTGCGTCTTTGGGGCTCTGTTGTCTGTGCTCTCCTCTGTGCCGCTGCTGCAGGCTGAGTTTGGCGTTGTGGATGGCATCTGTCAGTTTTGACAGCTGGGTTGCCTCCCTCCGTGATAGAGGCTGCTCCCAGCCCTCACCCATCTGGCCCGGGACCTTATGCCGGGTAGGGTGAGGGCAGATGTAAGAGAGGTCCCTTGAGAAAATTGCCCCTGTGGGGTCCTGGCAGGAGGAACTGTTACTGAAAGGAGGTTCAGACAGGTCTCAGCTACCAACTCAGGTGACTACAGATACCTCATATGAAACCTTGGGGTTGGCCAAGAGGGACTCCTGGACCAGTTTGGGAGATGGGGCTTTTTCCTCTCCAGCAACTAGATTGTGTTTGTTTTCTCTGAAGTTGGGCTCTGTTTGCCTGAAATCACATTGCACAGCTCCACCCCACTTCTTCCTATCCTTGGCTGGAGCAATGACATTTTCCCTGTCCATGTACCTCTCGTCTCAGTTGGTGGGCCTCTTACAGTGTCCAGAGGAGGGGAGAGGAGATTGATTGTGATGGGTCTTCTGGACCTGAGGCAGTAGGCCCTGATGTTTAAAGAGAGGGGTGCAGCAGAGACGGAGCAGGAAGGTGGGGGCGAGGGGTCTATTCTAGGAATGAGCAGAGAAAAAGAATCCAGAACCGGTATGCCTTTCTTGGCCTGTGCAGCATGTGTGGGTTGGTGCCCTCTCCTTCAGGTCCAGGGTTTGGGGCCGATCCAATTCCCAGGGGATCCTTCTGGCTCCAGTTCCATGGAGAAGATTCAGCTGCCTCTTAACACTCTGTCTTACTGGGCTGTCAGGTCATGTTCAGCTGTGGAGTCAGGAAGGGGTGTTAGGATCGGGAGTGGGAGAAGAGTTTTGTTGTTTTTTTTAAAGATTCTATTTATTTATTTGTCAGAGAGATAGAGAGCACAAGCAGTGGGAGTGGCAGGCAGAGGGAGAGGGAGAAGCAGGCTCCCTGCTCAGCAGGGAGCCTGACGCGGGGCTCGATCCCAGGACTCTGGGATCATGACCTGAGCCGAAGGCAGTCGCTTAACCGACTGAGCCACCCAGGAGCCCGGGAGAAGAGTTTTCTTGTGTGGAGATTTTGTTCCTGAATTCCTCTCCCTTGCCCTGACTTACATTAGGAGGAGGAGTTGTCTTAACACTTCAGAGCCATGCAATTAATGCAATCAACAGCAATTAGATAGCTAGTCTTGGCAAGCAGAGCTTGCAAAGGAGACGTTTGATTTGTTGTTGTGTTCTTACTTGGTATCTTTGGGGTTCCGGTGTGTGAGGGACAGAGAGGAATTGGGAATTCTGGATTTTGTCCCCTGGTGCACAGCAAGGGCTAGAGAGCAGCTGACTGGGGGGAAACCGTGGTGTCCCCTACTCAGTTCTTCAGCAATGGGGGAACTGGAATGGACTGGGCCTTTGGGGAGCAGGGACCCTGCTGGCCTCAGGCTTGGGTGGACAACTCCTGGGTCAGAGGCCAGTGATAGATGGAAGGCCACAGAGTTCCCCGTGAGTCAAGGTCATAGACATTGTCTATATCTTCATAGATGAGGAAACTGAAGCTTGAGAATCTAATTCACTCAACTGGGGTCACATAGCTCTTGAGTGGTAAAGCTGCTACTAGAACTTAGTACTCTAAATGCTTAGTTTGGATGTCTGTCATTGTGCTGGGAGGCCTGTCTCTCTCTTCTCACTTCCATATCCCCCATAATAAATATGAGAGCTTTGAACTCCTGAGATGAAAGTTTCTGGGATATGTGTATAATAAGTAGGGTGTACATTGTCATTGGGTATGTGTTGGACAGACTTTCAGATATGAGACATTTATTGGAGAGCAGGGAGGTCACAACAGGTAGGCAGGTGGACAGATTGGAACTAGAAAGGAAGGATTAATTTTTTTACCAGAAAATTCCTGTCTATCTTAATTTTCCTATATCTGCCTCTGAATCTGGGATTTGTAGATTTCATGTTTGTATCTTTCTGATTCTGTCTTTCTTGGGGTCATAGCTAATATCTCTGTGTTTCACCTCTCCTTCCCTTTTTCAAATGAAGGGAGGAAAGAGAAAACCTAATTGTCAGACACCAGAGGATTGGAAAGGTCTTTGGAATCCCCGCCCTGCAAAAGTCATAATCTCTGGGACTTTCTAGAGGAAAGGATCTGTTTTCTTTTGACTGTGATTTGTATCTGCCAGGGCCTCACTAGACTCAGGGGCAAGGTCAAGTGGCTATGGGGACTTCGCTTTTGGCTGGCTGGGTGAATTGAGCATCAGTCTGAGACCAGCACATGTTTGGCCCTGTGGCCTGTGGTGTGACCACAGAAGGTCACTTACAGACACTGTGGCAGGTGATTTAATAAGCGTTTCCTGACTTGCATCACTGGAAACCTGACCCCACCCCTTCCCATCCAGAAAGGAGGTGGCCCGAAGAGGCCTTTCCCTAAACCTAACCTCACAGAAATGCAGGGTCCTGGTAGGCCACTGTAAAGATTTTGGCCTTTCCTACCAATGAAACAGGCACCCCTCTGGCTGCTGTGTATAGAACAGACACGAGAGGGATAGGGTAGTAACAAGAAGGTCAGTATTATTTTATTAAAACCCTACGAAATAGATCCTGTTATCCCATTTTACAGAGGGAAAATCATATACCCAAAGTCATACGTCTTGTAAGTACTGGAGTCAGGATTCAAACCCAGGCTGTTGAATGTCAGGCTCTATACTCTTAACCACTACCTAAGGCAGGTCTGTGCCCTGGGTACTCTTTTTGTTTCTCTTCCATCTTGCATTGCTTTACGGGTCTCTTTCTTTAGAAGTGCGTTATGTGGAAAGAACCCTGGACAGGAAGTCACAGTTCCTGGTTCAGGCCTGAGGCCTGCACCTGTCTAGTATCTGACCGTTAGCAAGCCACCTCTCTGAGCTTGAGTTTCTTTATCTAAAAAACAAAGGCTGACAGTAATAACGGTAAGAGCTAACTGTATGATACATGGATGATTCCATTTAATCTAAATGACCAACCCTGCTTTATACTGAGGCTAAGAGATGTGAAGTAACTTGGAAGTCATGGAATTTTGGAATTTGAACCCAGGTCTGCTGTGTACATCAGATATTTTTTTTTTTTAAGATTTTATTTATTTATTTGACAGAGAGAGACAGCGAGAGAGGGAACACAAGCAGGGGGAGTGGGAGAGGGAGAAGCAGGCTCCTGGCTGAGCAGGGAGCCCGATGCGGGACTCGATCCCAGGACCCTGGGATCATGACCTGAGCCGAAGGCAGACGCTTAACCGACTGAGCCACCCAGGCGCCCT